>NW_019396206.1:73072-145391 GCF_000591075.1 Eurytemora carolleeae
TATCCTGTTCAAGTACAGTATACTATATCTCTCAATTTTAAGTTATTTTGTATTATTTTAGGGTAAGGTTAGGCTAAGACAATTTCTGGGCCGAGCGCTGCGGCCAGGAAGGGATTTAAATTTCAACAATTTTCAACAAAATTAATACATATTTAAGGTTAGGTTAAGACCTTTTCCAAGGACAGGCTACGGGGCCGAGCGCCGCGGCTAGGACAGGCTAGGGGGCCGAGCGCCGCGGCTAGGACAGGCTATAGGGGCCTGGCGCTGTCTTACATATTCATGAACACAAATGATAGGAGGGGGGGGAGGGGGGTCCAAAATTCGTATACTAGGGAAATTACCCCAGTTGTAAATCGGGCATTGCCAATTGCCATCTTTTCATGAAGGGTCACTTGAAATTACGCTTACTACAGTCCCTTTGATATTTATTTTCAGACCCGGATCTAAGACAGTCATGACTGCTTGAAACATATTTCTTTTTCTTTACTCTAAAATGAACATAGTATCGAGTAAATAAGAATATGAATGACTCACAAAAATATATTGAATTAAATATTCAGAAAAACTATGAATATTTTCCATTTACGTTAATATTCATTTCATTAAAGCTAACTTCATATTCAATTTCAGAGAGTGCAGGCTAAGATATTTTTGGTCTGTCTGCTAAAATACAATAAATTAAATGTACACAACACACACTATAATACGAAGAAGTGGCCTTTACGCTTAAGGGCCCGGGAACCTCTAAATAAGTATTTCCAATAACAAAAGTAAAATGTGCAAGAGTTAGATAAAAAGTGACAAATAAAAGAAATTGAATCAAGATTTATTTGAATTTAAAAAACGTTGTTTTCAGGGTCCGCAGAAAGGCAACTTTCGCCCACTTGCTGTCAGTGGTAAACACTAAACTTAAAAATATTTTTAAATAAAAATAATGAACAAAATTTAAGTAGAATAAAATAGAATTTTTTTTTCACAAATTATGAAAGTTATATTTATCCCTGGTTTAAGAGCCTCCTTACCGGCTAATGTTTACATTTTGCATAATATAACTGAGAGCAGAGACATCTGTAGGTAAAAATGGGCATTAAAAGTAAGGCAAATATTAATATTTTTATACAAGTAGATAATTGAAGGGGGGAGGGCGTGTGGGAGATTCTTTGGAAGTGGGTGAAATCTGATGAAAAAGACATTTTTGTAAAAAAATATAAAAAAGTGAAAAAATAATAATAATAACAATAATAATGATAATAATAATAATAATAATAATCATAATGATAAAGTTCAGAAAGAACAAGTTGCAGAAAAAGATTTCTGAGATGAATTTTGCGGAGTTTCCTAGAGTTTAGAAAGGATACTCTTGTCAGAAGTACCTCATCTTTTATACATCATTAAACACCGAATTTGAGCATCATATGTTGGCAATACTATTTATTAATAGCCTGAATGTTAAATATTTGTTAAATATTTTTGTAAAATTTTCAAAATTCGTTCTACATGCAAAAAGATTGGTTCAAAATTTTTTCCAACTTTGTCCAAAATTTTTCCAAAACTTGTGAAAATTGTTGGAAATTTGTTGGAAATTATTGTGAAATTCGCAATAATATCCTTCAAAATTTTTGTAATATTAGTTTAATTTTTCGACCTTTCTTTCAAAGTTTTTTTTTGAAAAAATCCAATCTTCTTGATGGGAAATGGAAAAATTTTGATTTTTGTTAAAAAAAATTAAATGAAACTTTCGCGAAAATAAGATTAAACATGTTGTCAAAAAAACATAAAAATTTTCCAAAAATTTTGAATGTAAAATGTATTTTATTGCTTATAGGATGGGTTGTCATTAACAACCATTAACAACAGGTTGTCATTAACATTTGTTAACAAAAGAGCTATCATTAAGAAGAAGTTTAAAGAACAAAAAAAATTACCTACCTTCGTTAACAAAACAAGGAACTAAATCAAAAAATGACTTCTTTGTATTTCTCTTTTAAAAAATCAACCTTGTCAATAACAATCCTTTCGTTTTTTGCTTTATTTCTACAATTGTTTTTCAAAAAAGTAAAAATGATCCATCTTCCTAAGTCCATGAAGTTTTTGCATGAATGATTGTGATGAAATACACAACAATTTTTTCATAAAATTCAATAAAAACTTTTATTAACAATAAAACATTAAATATAAATCTTTTATTATCAAGAAAATGTTAATTTTTGTATTGTTTTTTACCCAAGTAATATGATACAGGATATTTACTGAATTATTTTATTATATTATTTAAAGGTCCACTTAAACTGTGAACAAGTGCATGTGAATCTACTTTATTTCAATTTAACTAAATAACTATTTAAAATTATATTTTGTCCCTCGCTAAAACTCTGGGGAAAAAAATAATCTGAAAAGGCTCAAGAACCTTTTTGATAATAGGAAAATGTCTGTACAAAAACTTTATAGTATGTTGTGCCAACACTAAATAGTGATATAAGTTGTTTATGGAGAAAATCCAGGAACCAATCAAAACTTTATATCACAGTTATATAGTGAAAAACTAATTTAACATTATAACACAATGATTACCTTATAGCATGGTGCTATAATATAAAGCTAATTTAACTTCCTAGCATGTCATTAAGTGAGTAAAGGATGATATAGTAAGAAATAGTTTTATGAGTAATTTTCCATTAAGCGATTGGATCTTTCATAAAAAGTTTAAAGGCATTTATAGATAACAACAGATAAATTCTTATAATATTTATATGAAAATTGCTAAATTGAATTGGACAAATACACTACAATCAAAGTTATAATGTTTAAAACTCTTTGTATGAAACTAGCAGATGAACCCAGTATTGCCCATTTCTAACAGTCTTTGATAGGGTTTCCATTCATAATTATGTTACTCGTAATTACGGGTTGTTACGAGTAACACTTTCTTTCACTTAAGGAGGATATGACAGGAAAATAAAGGTTAATTATGCATCAAAAAAGAAAGTCTAGTTTCGCATAATTAAGGCGTAATTACGCGAAACTATGTAATATGAAACCATTCCATAATTGGTAAAGTACATATTAATTCTCAGAAATGAATATTGAATATAGCGGGAAAATATGTGTAAGGATATGTGCGCTACAACCATGTCCAATCTGATTGCATAATTTAAATACTTTCAAATTGAAGTTCCACTAATAGTGTGTAATTATTACAATATTTCGCGAAATTAATTAAATAAGAAGTGTATATTTTATGTGAACATTTAAAATAAACTTTATATTTGCAGTGCACAGACCCTTTCTAAAATGAGATACTGGCCTAACTAATGGTTCATTAACAAAATGAGAGATAGAATTATATCAAATATGAAGATAATGATGATCCCAAATATGATGATGATGATGAACATATATGCAGCAAGAATTTTTGGAAGGAAAGGCAAAAAAGTGCACTAAGATATCATCAGAAATTTGCCAAATTAAGATCAGTTCATTATTGGATTGGGACATTTTGATATCTGGCGAAAATTTTGACACAATAACTAAACTGGATCTGGGGAACAATCTTATCAAAACCTTTTGAGCAGCCACACCTCCCTTGATGAACAAGGCACATTAATAAAAGAAAAACACATTTGAGGCTTTCTTACTTTCTTAACATGCATTTGTAGTCTTCATATTTCATCATTGTTATACACTTTGCATCAGACTAAAGAATGTTGGTGCTTTTCTTGGAATTTGATCAGACCTTTACCCAGGTCCATTTTGAATGAAAGTCAAAATTCTTTGCAGATATTAAAATGTCCCAATCTAATTTTAAACTGATGCAAATTTTGTGGATTTCTGATGATTTCTTGGCGGATTTGAATGTCTTTATTTTGAAACACTTCCCAAAAATCCTACTGTAATAAGATAATATTACTGCTACTGGTCTATATATCCAGTGTATCTAGTAAAGTGGATTACTGGAGTGAGGACTATGATTCAGGTCATAAAAAAAAAATTTTGAATATGGAACAATTTCACAGGTCTAACACAGGGATATCTAGAAAAAATGAGATTATTTTAAACAAAAAAGATTTAATATTCATAGCCTAAAAAAATAATATTGTACAATTGTACAACCTCCACCCCNCTTTGGTAAAGAGAGATTATTAGAATGTTGTAAGAATTAAAGCAAACTATATCAAATTATAATCCCTTCTTTTTCAAATTTAATAATAGTTCAGAATTTTTTTTTTCCTGAAATATATTTCCTGAGAAATAGTAAATGATGTTTAAAGAGTTATTTCAAGTGATCTTGTAATTACCCTATAAACCTTTGACTGATAAGAATTTCAGAAATATCCTATGAATCTACTGAGACGTTTTTAATTGTTTTTTGTTTGCATGCTCCTATATATTTAAAGGGAGAGACCGGCTATGTTACATATTTGAGCTTAGAATGCAGGATTGTAGAAAAAAAACTTTGGGATTCATTTGATACCAATGCTGTACATAATTCTTAATTAAGAGCGTCAATTGTTGTTTGTAATATATCACCAGCTGTTTCAGCCAGCAGAAGAAACAACAAGAAATATTAATTGTTACTTTAGAAGTACCAGAAATTAAAAATTTACTTTCAAATGTTTCAAAACCCTGCTTAACTTAAAAAACTTTATATTTTAGCTAAAAACTGTAAGGATGAAGGTCTTATCTTAGCAATCAGACAGAATAAGGTAGTTTTTATTAATAATTAAAAAATAAAATATCATCATATTAAAGCTGCAGAGGACATGAAATGGACACTGCAGATTCTAAAAATCGGTTAGGATTATTTACATTTTATCTTATATCTTATTCGAATTAAAACCAGGGGTATAGATTTTGTTTAAAATAAAAATATGGTATTCATATAATTGTACATTTTAGACTAAAGGATTTTGTGAAGAAGCCACAGGTGACCTCACTGAAGATAAGGTTTGAAGTCTAATCTGTTCATCATAACTGAATCTATCACACATGTCAAGGGCAGGGGGTTGTTCCTGACAAATTACATTTTCAAGTTTGATGGCAGCATTCTGAAACAAAGAACAAAGCATAGAACATGCTCTTTAAAATGTGGGAACAATCCATAAATTAACAAACCTTAATTGATTGAAACAAAGGTTCTGGAATTTTTTAATGTTAAACTTTTTAACCTAAGGCCCTTGTTCCAGAAAGAGGAACAATCAAAATCATTAACATCATTAACATTCTTTATTTTTAATGATAATCTAGCGCTGGAACCATTCTTGATTAAGAATACAAAGCAAAGGAACAAAATGAAACAGGGAAGGAAAGATTAAAAAAAGGGAATCCTTGTTCTAGAATGAGAAAAGAACGCAATAAAAAAATAAACATGGACAGCCCTACACATGTATGAACTGACCAGACCAACTGGGACCAGAAACCCCTCTTGATTTTGTTTACTTAGCTTTATTGCAATTTATAAAAGGAATTTAAAAGAACTTTTTCATGCTGAGTTTGGTGTATATATTTCTCTTAGGAATTGAAGTAAACTTTTTATGGTAGCACAACAAAAAGTTGGGTTCCTAATACTGATACATCTGGAAAAGCCAAGAAATTATTTCACAAAGCACAATTAACATTATAATTGTAGAATTTACTTTGGCCTAACTTTTAGAGAAAAGGATTGATAAAACTAAAAAAACTTTTGTAAACGAAAAACGAGACAATAAAATCATAGTTTTTGAATATTGTTTATAGGAATTGAGTTTTTGCCACAAACTCTGATTTTCTCATTCCTATATCTTTACAACCGACCCAATGGTGTAGATATTTCAAACTACAATATATATAAGATAAAACACCTAGGTTTAAAATATCAAAGGTTTTCACCATCAGGTTACACAGATTTAGGGATTAGAAAATTGGAGTTTTTGGCAGAGACAAAATTCCATGTATACATTAATGACATACTGTCGACATTGCCTTTCCATAACAAAACTGATTTTTCAATTTTTTTTAAATAATCGTTTTTTTACCCTATCCCTGCTGGGGTACTTGTTAACCAGGATATGCAAATTGACCCCCCCCCCCCTCTAAATCCCATGTTTGATGTCCAAATATGACAAATGATACATCATTGGAAAGCTCTTGTGCTCTACTTTTAGAATCTGCAAAAAAATTTGCAAATTTGCAAAAATTGAATTTTTTATCGCAAAATCCAGTTATATAGTTAAAAATATTTGCCAAATAAAATTGTCCAAAAAATGAAAAATATACATTTTTTAAAATCCCTTGACCATGCCATTTTAAATATGCAAAAAATTTTGCAAAATTTTAAATTACCTGATTTTTAATCATGAAAAACTAAAACTGTGCAAATTTGACAGGTTGTTTGCAAAAAATTGGCAATTTTTTTTCGCAAAACTTGTGCAATCCGTTTTCTTGTGTCTTAGGCTTTCCAAAAAGCTAAATTTTATCAAAATCTGACAAGTGAAAGTGGGTCAAAACAAAGATTTAGTTTGTTACAGGAAAAAACAGTCATTCAGGCAGTGTGCCTGAGGACTCAGGCAGATAGTATTTAGGGCCGGTTTTAGGCCTAAAGGGAGGGCTTTGGGTATGTAGGAAAATTCAAAAATTTCAACAGCCTCAGACCAATACTTTTTAAGTTATGTAAAAAAAACTACAGGGGGGGCGTCAACTTGACCCCACCCCAAGCAGGAATAGGGTTAAAACTAATGTTTAAAAAATAATCGTTGTGTTTCCCTTCTTTAACGACATTATCAAATCAAAAATTAATCTCTTTATTGATACCAATGTTTTACCGTAAAAAAAGAAAGTGATTAATAATATTAATTTCCGAAATAAAAATACAATTTCATGATACTTTGTCAGAGCAACTTTCATTTATATGTTTTTTTATTATACTTTAAGGTTTTTGAAAATTGTAAACTGAATATGGCGAAAACCTTGGGTTCTCTGTGCACATTAACTACAGTTGACGAGGTACAAACAACTAGATTCTAAATCTAATCTAGTACAATAGATGGCGATGTAGAATTTGTACACTCTCAGTACAGCTGTATTTTTACATTGCAAGTGTGAACTTAGTTTTTGTGTCCGACAATATCATTATTAATAGTGATAGTGATTTTACAGTAAAATAAGTGCAATTTTAAGTGTTCTTTTTTTCTGTTTGGTTTTAGACATTTTTATTTATTTAATCTTGGAAAATATGTCAACTTTTATTAGATAACTTCGTTTTCCTCCTCATATTTGACACTTGTGACGTCATGTATAATTGGTCCATCTCTCTGCTGCCACCTATTGTACTTGATAATCTATTTGGGTACAACAAAAAAAAGGTTAAAGGGTGGTAGGCGATTGAGTCAATAAAATGAAGACAGCTTTCAATTTTATCTTTGATTTTTATCAAGTTTTTAAACAGCATGGATACACAAAAGCATGAAAATAAAGTAAAGCTGTCAATTAAAAAAGGTTCTCTTTAATTACTCTTAAATTTATAATTCGAAAAAAGCTGGTTAACAATTAAAACTGAAATAAAAAAGTATTCTGTATTATATTGATGTAGTCGCCTGCCACTGTAGTAGATAAAGGGAATTAGGGATCTTTTAGTTTTACAACAATATGAGAAGGTTCCAACATTTTAAACTTTATTCTGTAGAAGTTTGCTTTTATCAAACATGCAAATTCGATATCCTAGAAGAAAATATTAGGAAAAAACTATTGTTTTAAAACCATCGTTTTGGGGTTTTTAAAACAAACGTCACTTGCATTTAGGGTTTCCAGTCGTAATTGCGTTACATGTAATTACACGTAATTACGCGTAACACTTTCTTTCACTTACAGAGGAGCATTACGCGAAATTACATGCTAATTATGTACATATAAGAAAGTCTAGTTTTGCATAATGAAGGCGTAATTTCGCGACATTACGTAATATGAAACCATTTCGTAATTTGTAACTCTCAGAAATGAATATAGGGGAAAATATGTGTAAGAATATGTGCGATACAACCATGCCCAATCTGATTGGATAATTTAAATACTGCCAAATTAAATTAAAACTCAGTGATTGTGATGGAACAAACCTCTGTAGAGAAAAAAGTAGATGTTAGTTACATTTTTTGAAAATATATTTCAGTCTAGGTTGACCAGGTTGTCAGTTCTAATGTTATAATAACCATCAAAATCAATGTTAAAAACCACAAGAAAATAAACAAACAAAAAAGATTATTTAAAAAAAATTAAATGGTCTGTCAAATGGGCAACAGGGAAACTATCTCTGATCATGAGATGGATAAAAGAAAATTTGCAAATATTGACATCTTAAAAACTAAAAATCAATTCCAAATGACATTATTTTTCTCAAGTCTACACATGTATCTATATTATAAATATATATATATATATATTTATATGTCAGCTAAATCTGGCCAAAAGGTTAGACTTAATTTGGCCTGACATTTTGAGGGAACCCTAGAGTACCCCGGAAGTAGCTATACAAAAACTTTTTCTTTCGAAATTCGCTCTTTTTCAAAAATCTAATTTTTTTCAATATTCATCTTTTTGAAAAAATTCACAGACAACACTGGGCACTTCCGCTATTATAATATATGTTGAAAATTATATATTTTATTTGTAGGCTGGCGAACTGCTGTACTGTAAGAACAACCTTCACACAGTTTGTTGCTCGAGGAACACTTCGTGTCAACGTTGCAATTTAAAATAAAAAATAAAAAATAATTAATCAAATTAGGATTAAAAATATTGAAACTATTTTCAATTAAATAAATGCCTTAAATATGTGAGCTATTGTAAAAACATTGTTAAAACATTTTCGATTTTTAAAAGAGTTACTGATTTTACAATCATATAGATGTTTATTATAATACTCTGCCTTTATAACATTTATCCATTTTTATTATGTCAAACTTTTTTTTGATTTGATCTTGGTTATTAGTTCTAATGTATCTATTTACTCCAGAAATATTGATTTGTTAAGTTTAACCTTGATATTTGTGACAGAAACTATTCATGTACAAGTAACTGGAATACTATCAGTGATAACTTTATTGATGTTGCAGTCAGCTTCCTCAAAGATCAGGTTAGATTAATAAATTTATTAATGAAATGATTGATTGATAGTTTATCACTTATCAATGGCAGTCCAATGTTGCATCATGCCTATATATTACAAATCAATTTTAATCAGTGTCCTTTTTTCTATTGATAATCTGAATAATTTAAATACTCCTCATAGAGTTTGACAAAAACTTTTTGAATGTATCACGTGGTAATGTTTTCAGAAAAAGTATCTGGCAGAAGAAAAAAAGAAGGGATACGAATCTTGTCACTCTTTGAATTCAAGTATGTAGAATATTTCCAAATACGTATTTCTCTTATTTTTATTCTCTAAAATTCATTAAAGGGACTGTAAAGTATAATCTTAAGTTACTTTATATTAAAAGATGGTACAGCTCTATTTTATTCAACTGTACCCTGAAAAGCATTTTTTACACAAAACTTTTCCGAATTATTTAAATTTAAACCTAGAAAAACGACAATATCTCAAATTATTGAGAAAAAATAAGTTTTAAAGTACAACTGTAAATCGGGTAAACCATCTTTGCATGAAGGAGCTCTTGAAAAAACGCTTAAAGTTTCTTTATGAAGTAAATATATTTGAAACAATAGGTGTTCCAACCTGAGACAATTTACACAACCTTTACTAAATATAAATCATTACATACTCCTAGGGTTGTTAATGGTTTTTGTAAACGATCGTTAAGCGATTGTTAAACGATAGTTTTTTGTTTCGTTTTCAAAAACGATCGTTTCGTTTTCGGAAAAAAACTATCGTTTTTAAAAATGACCCACTCGTTTTGAACTTTTAGAAAACAAATAGCGATCGTTTTTGAAAACGATCGTTTTTATTAAAATGATTTGCGACCGTTTTTTATACGATTGTTTTAAAAAAACAATCTTTTTTGAAAAAAACAATTGTTAACGAAACGACGAACTTTATTAAAACGGTTGTTTTTTGGAAAAAATTACTTGCAACTTTATTGAATGTCGTCTTACATGAAGTTTAACAGTTGTGGGAGAGTTAAAACTCCTTGATATTTTCTTAAAAACTACTCAATGATAAGTACAGATGCCCTTCAGGTCGGTTTCCTCTCTTCGTTAACGATCGTTAACGAAGGGTCGTTGTTAACGATCGTTAACAAAACGAGGAATTTTATAAAAACGATATTTTTTAAAAACGAGCGTTTTGAAAAACGATCGTTTTAAAAATGACCATTTTTAAAAAAACGATCGTTTTTAAAAACGATCGTTTCGTTTTCGATTTATCATAACGAAACCATCTTTTTTTCTGAAAAATGAAAATGTTAACATCCCTACATACTCCGCAATATTTAAACAATTAAAGTTGGAAATTAGTTTGTTTAATATAAAAAGAAATAATAAATATTCAAACTTGGCATGACCAAATTTAGAAAAAAAAAATAATTCAAAATTATGAACATTTCAATGAATGTTTTAAAGTAATAATCTATAAAACTTTAATACATGCCAAACTATCTAAACATGATGAGGTTAAATTGCCTTAAGGTTTGGATGCCAGTATTTGCCAACAGGATTGCACAAAATATGAAGAATCTGATTTTGCAAAAAAGTGCAAAAAGGACGAAGGATATTTTAAGTGCTGCGTCAGGAAAAATTCTTTATCATTTTTCATTGTTATTGTTGGGTTTCATTAAATAAGGGTTGGAAATTGGAAAACAAAATTTAAATTCGTTTTTAAATAGTTTAAACAATGAAGATTGATATATGTCTAGCAAAAATGATGGAATATAAATCAATGGATAAAGGATACGTCATTGTGATTAAAGGAACCAAATATTTTCTAAAAAAAAAAATTAAACTGCCCAGAGGTCGAATTTAACAAATTTGAGACGAGGCAAAATTGGGTTGTTCCACTCAAAATCGCATTCAATGTTTCAAGCTTTAAGCCGGCACTTAATTATAACCTGTTTTTGGGAGATTTGAGACGCGGCTTAAATTCATTAAATTCGGACTCAAGTTAATGAAAAAAAAAACCAACGATAAAGAATGTTAATGAAAGGAGGGATAAAGCAAACTGTCATGAGTGCAGATTTTGCTGTACACTTCTCATGTGCACTTTGAGAATAGGCGGAAACGGTAAAAAAACTAAAGATAAATGAGCTTTAAATCATTTAAAACTGAAAATAAATTTATTAGTTAGTTCTCATAAAAATATGCAAAATAGACCAATTTGAGGAATGAGACATTATAGTTTATCTTTTCTTTTGACCAAGGCTAATGAGTGAAATTACTAAATAATAAATAAATAAAATTTATTTTTTTGTTTAGAAACTTACACAGCATTTTCCACGTATGAAATGGTCTCAAATACAACTGTACAGGATTCTAGGCAAAGATTAAATACACATAGATGTGAAGGCAGGTAGAAACTTCCTACCTAAATAGCTTGTAGCAGACAACTCTTATGTGTCGCTCTTTAAAAAGTTGAGAAGAGAGCATCTTGAGTAATTCTATACTCCTTCCTCTCACTGTACTACCATCTGTCGAAAATACACATACTAACACATACTAACATACTGTACGACAATAGGACCTGCTGTTACTAGTAATCATGCACTTCAATTAATAGGTGTAATTGGTATGACAAATGGACCTGTTGATTCTAGTTAGGGTTTCCAAGCAAAATTTTTTGCACGAAAATCATGCACTATTTGTGCAAAGATTTTTTACGTTTTGAGTGAAAATTACACAACATTTCGATATAATTTTGCCTTGATGCGCAAAAGCTATTTCGCGAAAATTATGAAGAAAATCTTGGTTTTTGCGCATTTTGTTTTTTTCTGCTATTTCATTATTTCGAGCTATTTTGTTATTTCGAGCTATTTCATTAAATTTTGAGAAACAATTCAAGGAGGAAATAAATTAATCCAAAATTAAACCAATCAGAGCCTTACTATATTCCGGCCCGCTCTCACCTGCAGCACCTTTGGCACTTAAACAAGAGAAATGTATACATTTCTATATAGATTAATAAATAAATGAACATCTAGTGATTACATCTTTGTGGCCTTTTTTCAAAACACATTTATCATAACTAATTTCTAATTAAGAAAGTAAACATTTTTACCGTGTCAAACTATAGAAAACTATTATAATGAAATTATTGTCTATGAATAAAATACTGCAGATATGAAAGTTGTTTTGTACTTAAACTAATTCTATCACACTGTTCAAAAATTTAAATCTTTTATGTATAATGTGTAATGATATAAATATTACTTATTTTCGAATTCATGCGCAAAATCATGCAGAAATTATAACTTTTATTATGTATTCATCCGCAATTTTGTGCAAAAAAAATATTTATTTCGAATAACTACGCAATTTCATGCAAATCTGGTTTCATATTGATACAAAAATGATGCAAAATTTTGTGCAAAAAAGTCATTTCATGCAAAAACGCATAACTGTTGCGCAAGAGAATCTACTGTTTTGTGGAAACCCTAGTTCTAGTAAATACAGAATCAGATAATGAGACTAAAATACCAATTCTAAATTTCTACCTGCCTTCATATGTTTATCTAATCTATGATTCTAGGACAGAAAATGAAATTAAAGCAAAGGAAAACTTTTATTTGCCATCTCATATGTACAAACAGCCAGATTATAGGTAGTATATTTCTAGTTAAAAAGTTATAAGCACGTCCTAATCTTAAACTTCTCTTTAGCACCCTAATTTTCAATATATAGACGGAAAATTTTTTTCCGCCTAAATATGCCGATGGCGAAGATGTCAGGTAATAATTTTTGACTTTATATGTTCGCCATCGGTTTGACGGAGATTACATGTTTTCAGGGTATCACATGAGAAAAAATAGTTTAAGGGATGTTTTGTAGTTTTTTTCTAGCATACACTTCTCTAAAATTTTATTTTGATATATGCCTTGCAAATAACTTTAATTGAAGGATATAGATCCTCCAATTTAAAATTATCCCCCTTAGATATTAAGATCATGTGTCCAAGATTATTGATAATCAGACCTTTGTAATAAATGTTTTCTAAATAAATCATACCTTCAAAATCTAAAAAAATAGAAAAAAATTTACAATAATCAAAAAAAAAACTATTTATTTTTAGATGTTTAAACCCAGACAGCAATGAAGATCCAACTAAATGGGGAGCATATAATCCAAACCAATTTGCAAATGCTTTATCTAAGGAAAATTATGTTTCCAATAATTTCTTGCATATTTTTAAACTTACAATATACAAATTTACTAATACAATTAAGACAAATTCATAAAGAAATATATAATAAATGATGGTAGAAAATAAACTTTTTATAGGAGGAACAGGAACAGGTAAAATAAATTGATTAGTATTAGGGAAATTGTTTCATGAAAGTTTAGCAAAAAATGCGAAATAGGACAAAGATGTGCAAAAATAATAATGTGAAAATGTTGCGAAAAAATAGTGTCAAAATTTTGCAAAAAAATAATGCAAAATTTCGCAAATTTGTTATAATGCAAAAATTTCGCAAAAAGAAGACAGGAAATTATGTAAAAAAACACTCAAATTTTGTGAAAAAATCTGTTCATTTCAAAGATTTTTTCTTTTAATTGGCTGGCTCAGCTGACTAGATTTGGGTGGACGGACAGAAACTAGATAGCTAGAGAAATCAAACTTTCTTAAATAAACATTTATTATTAGAAAGAGAAATTATTTATATGATATAATAAAACTTGAAATGTTGAGCTCTCAGAGCAGAGAATTTCACAAGTTTTTGCGCAGTGTATTGTTGCAGCTACAACACTTTTTGTTTTGCGGAATTTTTTTTTTCGCCAAAATATTTTCACAAAATATCCGCATTTCGCATTTTCGTGAAAAAAATGTGTGAACTTTTGCACCGTTTTTACATTTTTTATATGATATTATACTTTAGTTTATCACATACCCCTTTAATATCATATTATACTTTAGTTTTCCGCATACCCCTTTAATATAATATAATTTAGGTTAGCACATACCCCTTTAATATGATGTTATACTTCAGTTTACCACATACCCCTTTAATATAATATTTTACTTTAGTTTACCACATACCCTTTTAATATAATATAATTTAGGTAACCACATACCCCATTAATATGATATTATACTTTAGTATACCACATACCTCTTCAATATGATATTATGCTTTAGTTTACCACATACCCCTTTAATATGATATTATACTTTACTATACCACATAACCCTTTAATATGATACTATACTTTAGTTTACCACATACCCCTTTAATATAATATAATTTAGGTTACCACATAACCCTTTAATATGATATTATACTTTAGTTTACCACATACCCCTTTAATATGATATTATACTTTAGTTTACCACATACCCCTTTAATATGATATTATACTTTAGTATACCACATACACCTTTAATATGATATTATACTTTAGGTTACCATGTACCCCTTTAATATGATACTATACTTTAGTTTACCACATACCCCTTTAATATGATATTGTACTTTAGGTTACCACATATCCGTTTGACAACAGATTCTTAAACTTTGAGGACCCTGAGGTTTTGAAGTACATGACTGGAAAAAACAAAACCCAAAAGTGGAGAGAGGTTTATGGATATGATTTCGCATCAAAACTAGGGGATACAAGTGATGTAAGTTGTAAATCCAGAATAACAGAATCAGTTTGTATCTTTGCCTATGTAAGGCGTCCCTTTGCCACCCTCCCCCATTTCTTTGAGCTAAACCATTGAGACAATAGTTTTGCATATTTTAAGATTTTTGGGAGAATAAATTTGCAAAATTCACAAGGGCCAAAACTATAGTTAATTTTATACTATTCTTAATGATTTAAATATATATATATATGAATTATTATATATATATATGATTTATTATCTAGGTTCTTAAAAATTGTATAAAAGCTGAATCAAGTAAATTTGCAAAGAAATGCAAAAAAAGTGGAGGACTGTTTAAGTGTTGTTCAGCCAAGTAAGTAAAATGTGGAATTCCAAACTAATTATAAAATATCAAATCTTAAAATTCATAATATTTATGTAGCTAATCCTTTCAGTAAGCATTGAGTTCATGCATTTTTGAATTGTAAAACAGAACAAATTTCTTCTCGCATAGAGTTTAAAATGTGTATTGTCGGAATCTAAACACTAAGAGTTGTTCAACACTGTTTGCTGTAATTAGATTATCTGTTCTTTAGATTTATAAAAAGATGGATAACAAGAACACTACAGATGAAAGAACTAGAAAAATCTTTGTTTAGGTGGACTTTATCCACATACAACAGTGCAAGAAAAAGACTGAAAGAACTAAAACTGATAAAGTAAGGTTAAGCAATAGAGTTTTAAAAAAATTTGTTTAAATATTTTAATTAGATCTTATGATGAGGATACTTGTAAGGATGACAAATGTTTTATTTCAACAAATCTGCATATCTGCTCTGTGCGGGTAATTCATGTGAATATTAAAAAAAGGTTTCCTGAAATAATCCAAAAATAACATTTTCTTAAAAATCCAATAATACTGTCAACAACTGAGACAATAGAACTAAATATCCAGAAGGGGTAACCAAATGTCTTCTCATGGTTAAACAACATCTTGAAACATGAATTCAGGGGTGAACATGTTGGGCCCAAATACTCCTTGATCCAGAGGAGGGTGCTCTGTATCCATTCCAACGCCCCACCCCCACCCCAGTATGGTTCTGCATAAGTTTATTAAATAATATCTAAAATGTGCACATTTGATTTATTGTTTACAGATTTTATAACATTTTTTAGGACAAATTTTCGGGTCTGACCTCTTTGAAGTTTAAAACACCTTTAGGGTAGCACAGTTAAAAATGTTTGGGATCATTTTCAAAAGCGATCATTTTAGAAACAACTGTTACGTTTTTCTATGTCATCAATGAAAGATTCAGTTTGATTTTCAAAAAAAGAAAAACCCCAACCATTGCCAGAACTATATATATATATATATAAAATTCTTCTAAATCTAACACTCTCAGATCCGTGAAACAAAAACTCTTTTTGCCAAATTTTCGGTTTATTTAACCATCTTCAGGGCAAATTCTTTAACTCGACCAAAGATTAAAGATTATATATAAGATGTCCTTCAAATTCTGTCAATTTTTAAACAGCTATTTCTCTGTATTTTTTGGAATTTTGTCAATCTGTAAAAAGAATTGAGCAACTGTAATATAAACCTTTTGCAATATAAGAAAATATCTGCAACATATATCGTAGAAAAATTTAGTTTTCATACACACCAGTATTTGGATAAAACATTTCACGTGCAGTTTCTCTTTTCCATGGGTAGGGGGGTTAGATAAAAAAAAATTAGATAGCCTGACCTGCGAAGCCAACCTGACTGAAATACTTTTTAAGAAACTTATTTTGTCAATTTTTGCACTAGAGCTGAATTATGCATTTAAGAAAATGGCAGTTATTTTTAACACTGAAAGAAAAAAAAGTGATTCATTTATAAAAAAGAATATTTATATTTTGATTACTTAAATTTTGTTATAGATTGGAAAAATTCCAAATAATTACAAAGTTACAGTAATTTAAAAATTGGCAAGAATAAAAGGACACCCTGTAGTATACTATAGTTTACTATATATACATAGTTGCTTGTACTGTATAACAGATAATAATGTCAATCTTTATTATAACGTTTATATTTTAAACTGTAGTTTTTTATGTAGAAAACCCATTGGGTGGCGCTACCATACATAATGCAGAAAAAGAATATAAATTAATTTCCAATAACTCAGATTTGGTAAGTCATATTTGTATGTCAACTTTTGCTTTTAAAAGATTTTTACTGTTAAAAATTTTTCATTTCTCATGTTTTTTATTTGCAAAATTATAAGAGGACATTGGCTCACCTGTTTTCTCAAATACTCAGGAATAATTGTTTATTTTTGTTTCTTTTTTTTACAAGGCACATGTTTAACATGTTCAACACACATTTGCGAAAAAATTTGGCACATAAACATTTTAGCAGTATTCATCTGTTGACTTTAAATCTAACATTGTTTGTAATTATACATTTCTAAGATCTTACTTTTTTAGAAGCTTGGTTACAGGGGAACATTTTGCCAGTATTTGGATACATGTGCAGTAAGATTTAAAAAGTCATTTTTATATTTAAATTTAAAATTTTATCTGATAAATTTCTTTTTTAGCCTGAACCGACCACATTTGAAGAAATTGGGAAATTTATGCATGCTTATGACAAAGACACCTTTTGCGACTTAAGTAAGTCGTTAAGAGACTAACTATTGTTAACTATTAATTATTGCTAATGTTTTTTTTTCAGAAGATAAAAACGTTGTTACCAACAAAACGTATAAGGTACAACTTAATAACTTACTTTCAATTTTTCGATAAATATTGTTTAAATTCATTTTTAACCATAATCAGTTTTTAATTTATCTAAAAAAATTCTGTGCATTTTCTTCAGTTGAATGCACTAGCTATTTATTTGGAATAAAAATATTTTTTATTAGAGCGATGAAACAAAGGAAGAATGCAAAAAACGAAAGTTTCCGAATATAAGGTTATTTTTTTTAGCCTAACATGGGTTTTCCTCAAATTTTGAAAATGTAGATAAAAAAAATTGTATTGGCTGCTCGAAATGTCATCTAAAGATTTTTACCTTTCTAATGTGTTGCCAAATTAATATATTTTTCATTGCATGCATGCATTAAAAAAATTTTGGATAAAAAAGACAAATTTTATTCCAGGGTGTGTCCTAAAAAAAAATTTTACGAGAAAGATCCTGACAAAGACAAACCAAGTGTTAGACTGTATGAAGGTGCTATGAAACTACTCTGGGGTGAAGAGAGGGAATTTAAAAAGAAAAAAAAAGAAAGTACAAGCAAAGAGGAAGAACAAGATGAAAAAATAGAGAAGAGCAGTGAACAAGAGAAAAAAGAGGTGGGAACATTTAGAGAAAAAAAGGTAGACATTATTAAACAAAGAGGTAGTAAAAGAAAGAACAGAAAACGCAAGGAAAGAAAAAAAGAGAAAAAGAGAAGAGAAGCGAAGAATTCTAGAAAAGAAAAAGAAGAGAACAAATATAGCCTAATTGCAGCAACTATTAAAAAATTGTTTGAAAGTATGTAGATAAAAAAATCTAAAAATTTACTACATTTGATTAAAATTTATACAAATGCCTCAAATGTAAAATAAAATTCTTTTTAATTTGTTACTTTTATTTTATCAGGGCAGAGATGTTCAAATTTTTTTAAATCAAAAATTTTAAAATTTTTGATTGCCTTACAAATTAGGTATAAAAAAACATCAAAGTGTGACAATCAAAATTTTAAATAGTTTTGGTTAACATTTAAAAACTTTTGTGAGTATTTTCTAAGGTTAAAAAGACTGACTGATCTGTTACATATTTTGCATATTTTTGTCTTATCTGTTTCAATTCTGATTTTATGAAATTTTGGAAAACAATAAAATAAACAGTTGTCAGTACATTTTTAAAGAATTTTAATTTTTCCAGGAGCCTCAATGTTTATGAAAACAATTTCAGTTTCTTGGAGGAAAACAATAGTTTTCTCTGATTAGTTTATATTCCTTTAACAAACTGCAGTACTCTTATTCTAAATAAAATTATTGGTGTTCCTGGTGTATCTTTCCTACCACTTTCAGAAAATATGGGAAACTACAAAAAAGAAAAGAAAGATGCAAAAAGTCAGGAAAAATTACAAAAATAGGAAATAGTTTGAAAAAGTCAGAAAGAAAAGATAAAAAGTGAAAAATAAAAGTGAAAAAAGTTAGCAGAAGAGAAAAGGAGTAAACACTAGAACAAGAAAAAGTATTGATAAAGAAAAAAATAGAATTGAAAAAAATATAAAATTTACAGATCATTATGAAACATTTTGTGTTCTTGCTTTTTAGGACAATTTTTGGTCCATGTTTCTAACATTAAGACTATACTAAAATGTTAAAGTCTCTATAATAACTGAAGAATTCAAAATTATTTTGTTTCAGAAGATATTATTTATTACATACAGAACATTAATTTAGAAGTTAAATATGAATGTGAATGCGAAGGTAAATTTGAATGCAAATGCAAATAGAGATAAATATGGAACTGCAAATGCAATTGCCAAGGTAAATGCAAATCAAAATTCAAATGCACATATGAATGCAAATGCAAATGCAAATAAAGATGCAAATGGAAATGCAAATGCAAAGCAAAGGTAAATGCAAATCAAAATTCAAATGCAAATGCAAATATAATTCAAAGGCTTATATTATATTCTGATAAAGTAAACTATTTAAGTTTACAATGGTAGATATGATAGCATCTGCCAGGTCCACTACACAGAAACCAAACAATATTCCAAACCATCCACAGAACTCAGAGATAAACTCCCAGATAGTGTAGATATACTCAGCTTTAGTTACTCTTATCATATTAGGCATCAGAACTGTCAAGTTTAGAGAAGGAGTTGAGTATGGTAAATCCGCCTAAAAATGGGTAAATGTTTTCAACTATAAAAGATGTATATACAATATAAAAATGGGAATTCAGTGACAATTTTAATATCGTCTTCGTAAATGATTTTTTGATTAAGTTTGTTGATGCTTATTATAAGAAAGATAAAGAAAACATTGCACAAAAAGCAAAATTTATGGCCATAGGAATTAGATTTGGCTGTACCTTACTTAACCACCCAAAAAGCTGTGACTGTTGATCACAATTTTACCAATAAAACATAAAGTTTTTGCTTCTTTTTCTTTGTTTTTTTTACTGTTTCAATTTTTAAAGCCATGCTACTAAGTAGCATTAACTAATTAATTACCAGATCCTTATATGAAAACAGTTCAAGGCCTATCAAGGTAACACTGCAGGGAAGGAGACAGGAGTTGACATCTGCTTTAAATTGCTTAGAAATAGTTATGAAATTATCTAAGGTTCTGTTGTCCTCTTTTATACTGCAGGTCTTCATCTCAAGTTCATCAGTATTTCTATAAAAACAGTAAGAAATTAAGAAATATATAAAATATGAGTTAGTCTAATATACTATAAAAGTTTAAAAATGAGGAATAAGGGTCTGTAGACTCATTTGTAATAGGATTTTCAAGATTGAGACCTTTTTTAAAATCTATGTACCGTTTCTGATTGGATGAGCCCACTCACTGGAGTAAGAAAAGTTGGTAAATAAAAGATAATCTTTGTTTACACATAAGGGTCTATGCAGACTTGTTTGAAATCAGATTTTCAAGATTACAACCATTTTTAATATTAATGTACAATTTCCAATTAAATGAGCCTAATTTTAGGCGTGTAGTATTGTATATGAAAGAAAAATACTCAATGCAAACACTTGTAAATAAAATATTCGTCGAGTCGGTTTTTCTTATACTTTATTATTTACAAAGATACAAAAAATATACGATTGATACTATACTAATCAGATATTGTGAATTGAAACAGTTTCAGGGTGATGGGGAATCTTCAAGGGAACCTCAGTTTAAGGGAGCTGATGATCAACTGCCTCTTTTCCCTGGATTTCGCTCCATCCTAGGTTTGCATTTAACCCTAGCTACCCCGGGGTTGGTCCGTCCCCTCCCCAACGCTTGGGTCTTCAAGATAACGGAAAATTCGGCGTCGCTTGGGTTATTTATAGAATCCAAATGCAAACTCAAATAAATCCGTTAGGATTCAAAATAGGATTCAAAAGTCTAACCGTAGGGTAAAAGATGGGGGGGGGGGGAGGGGGCATGATACCCCTAGGTAGCTATGATCTCAGTGATCCAAAAAATCCTTGAATCGCTGATCGTAAAAGATCAATAAAATCGCCCATTGTTACAATATATCAATTTTTAAGGGCTTTTTACAATAAATAAATATTAGATCTATGCATAAAAAAACGTTGCAAAATTTGTTCACAACTATGAAGTTGAAAAAGTGAAGAAGTTTGAGTGTTTGTCATAAATAATACCATGTAAAAATCAATTAATTAAGGGATCAAGTATTTATCCTCAAATTTAAAAGTGTCCACATTGGATTTAAAAATTAACGATACTCCACACCTACACCATAGTTCCGACCTCTGGTGGTATTGACTAAATGTGGATATATTCTGTATAGCAGTTGATAGCACAAATGAAAATTGAATCTATAAATCATTAATATCAAATACTTTCATTTGGAAACACCATTTCCAACTTAAATACATAATATATTTAAAAACAAAATTTAAAGGAATACATATGAAATAAGTAACGCAAGTTTACTTCGTTATTAAAAAATGCATTTTGAAAAGCTCTTCTGAAATATTAAAAACTTAGTCAAGTCCCCACGACAGTTCATACCAAAAATGATTCCACGAAAGATGGGATTTTTATAATGCAACACTTTACTTTATTGTTTAAGCTGATAAAGCAAACCGATCACATATCTTGGTAATAACTTTGTGTGATATGATTACCTTATTTATGAAAATACAAAATTGGGAACCAAGCTTTGCCTAAAACCTATGTTTTCCATATTAAAGGTTGCCTACTCAACTTAAAACTTTAAAACCGTACTGTAAGCACATGCCCGGCCCTGGATTTGCCGAATTCCCCTATATGGTCATTGGGCACATGGGCATAGCGAAAAAATTATTATCAGACATACAAACAAACAAAGATTACTACTTCAAAAAAAATCCCCAATTGTATACAAATTGTATGAATGAGTCTCAAAAATCTGAACATTTATTAATATAAAAATACAACTAATATATATCTGTAAGGTACGACAAGAAAAGTACTTGAGAATATAATACTTGCAGAGAAAGCAATCAAGATTAGATATTAGTTCTTAGCTGGAGGGAGCGTTTCCTTCAGAAAACACAAGAAATTACCAAAAATGAATTTCATATTTTCTTATTTAGGTTAAAGAATGAAGGATTGTGCACAAATATTAATTTTTGCTATATTTGCATCATATTTTCTCTCGAAATTCCTTTTTTTTTAATGGGATTTTCTTTTTACTTTTGATGCGCAATAACAATATTTATTTTGCTGTATTTGTGGCAAATTTTTTTTAAAACATGCGTTCAAAATTTGCAACAAAAAATAAGACAATTGTTATCCTTTTTTTTAGCTTGAAAAGTGTTGTTGTATATTTAGTTTCTGAATTTGTATGAATAAACAAAAATCATTAAATCTTTTTGTATTTTTTCCCCACTTTGTTTAATTTTGTAATTATTCCACGTTTTAAACTTTGAAGAGAAAACTTATTTTTTATGATTTTAGATGAAATGTCTCTTTTCCTAAACTATAAATATCTTCCTAAACATGTGTCTTTTCCTAAACTATATATATCTTCCTAAAACATGTGTCTTTTCCTAAACTATAAATATCTTCCTAAAACATGTCTTTTCCTAAACTATATATATATCTTCCTAAAACATAAGTCTTTTCCTAAACTATAAATATCTTCCTAAACATGTGTCTTTTCCTAAACTATAAATATCTTCCTAAAACATATGTCTTTTCCTAAACTATAATATCTTCCTAAAACATGCGTCTTTTCCTAAACTATATATATCTTCCTAAAACATGTGTCTTTTCCTAAACTATAAATATCTTCCTAAAACATGTCTTTTCCTAAACTATATATATATCTTCCTAAAACATGTATCTTTTCCTAAACTATATATATCTTCCTAAAACATGTGTCTTTTCCTAAACCATATATATCTTCCTAAAACATGTGTCTTTTCCTAAACTATAATATCTTTCTAAAACATGCGTCTTTTCCTAAACTATATATATCTTCCTAAAACATGTGTCTTTTCCTAAACTATATATCTCTTCCTAAAAAATGTCTCTTTTCCTAAACTATATATATCTTCCTAAAACATGTATCTTTTCCTAAACTTTATATATCTTCCTAAAACTGTCTCTTTTCCTAAACTATAAATATCTTCCTAAAACATGTGTCTTCTCCTAAATGTCTCCGTAAACCCCTCCTGTCTCGGAACTTGACAGGAAATATGTCAGATTCCCGGATTTGCATCCCAATATTTATCAAATCTGTCAAAATCTGGTTCTATGGCAAACTCCATCAAAACAGTCTGGGGAAATTTTTTACAATATCAAAATAAAATATATTTTTTAGATATCTTTGTAGAAAATTACCTCTACCCATGTCTTTTTAAATTAGAAATCATTACGAGGCGTTTAACTTTTGGGATGTGGAAATGGAGTGGATACAAAACGCCCAAAACAAAATGTCCGATAACAAAAAGTCCAATAACAAAACACCCAAAACTACACATTACCCAAAAACAAAACGCCCAATGTTACAAATCGCCCAAAAACAAAACACCCAAATTACAAAAAACCCAAGATAACAAAAAGCCCAAATTTACAAAATGTTCAAAGTTACAAAATGCCCAAAATTACAAAATGTTCAAAATTATAAAATATCCACGGTTAAAATATCCAAGGTTACAACTTTTTGGTTTTTTGTACTATTTTTATGTTGATTTGACCTTGTCTATAACATTTTTGACAAGGTCTTGAACATTGATACAACTTTTCATAACGGTCAGTATCAGATGGGTTAAAAATCCTTACTTACTAACAAACTAACTAAAAAGATACAAAATGTCCAGAGATAAAAAATTTCCAAAGTTACAAAATGTCCAAAATTGACAATGTCTTACATTGTCTAAAAATGTCTTGCATTGACTAATAAATGTAGTAAATAACCTTTGTATCTTAGTAACTTGCATACTAAGTGTCTTGTATCTTAGTATCTTAGTAAGTAGGGATTTTAAATTTTTTTTGTTTAAAAATAAAAATACTAGTTTTTAAGTTGTAATTAAACATTTTATTATCTTGACATTTTTAGAAAATTTTGAACATTTTGTAAATTTGGACATTTGGACATTTTGTAATTTTGGACATTTTGTAACTTTGGAAATTTTGTAACTTTGGACATTTTGTATTTTTGGGCATTTTGTAACTTTGGATATTTTGTAACTTTGGATATTTTGTAACTTTGGATATTTTATTATTTGTTTTTTTTTGTTGCTTTGGACATTTTGTAACATTGGACATTTTGAAATTTTGGGTGTGTTGTTTTTAGGTGTTATGTTTTGGGTGTTTTGTTATTGGACATTTTGTTCTTGGGCGTTTTGTATCCACTCCGTGGAAATACAGTGATTGCAAATTAACTAGACAGAAGACAGAGGAGAAAGTCAAATTTATGCGGCGCGGCATTACTTATATGACTTTGTTACCAATATTTATTTAAGTTTGAAAACAGAAGAATATTTAAATGCAGGAAACACTTAAAAAAATTATATTATCAAAATAATGATTTGTAAAAATAAAATAAAATGGAAGATAATGTCTGTCAACATTTTCCATCTTACAAAGGCTGCTCGTGGGGGATGGGACGGGCGTTTGCAACCTTATGCGGTAGACCTTTGATATTTCAATCTACGAATGCATATTAAAGTTAGAAGCTAGTAAGCAGTGAAAAACGATTTTAAAATAGCATTTACATCTATGCTTGTTTTAGAGTATTCTTGAGACTGACAAGTCGTAAGGAAAAACAAAAACAGTTCATATTCATGAAAAAAATATATTTCACATATAAAGAATATAAATAGTTGTGAATGCTTGGCCAAGATTTTGCTTGTAATTGATCCGGGAAATATCATAAATATTTTGATCATAATCTTGGAACATCATGGAAGCTACAATTCTTTTAACAGTTTTTATACATTTATATTCATCCCATTCTTATAGGGAATGTTCACAAAATTTATAAAGGGGGTATGTAATCATAATCTACCAATCTCATATCTTTAGGGTGGTGTTTTATTAGCTTTTGATCATCAATAAATTCTGATTTTTAATGTGCCCTTGCGAGCCATTCATAATGCTGCACTTTATGATCCCTTTCTGGGAGCTTAAGGGATTAATTGAGTATTAAATAATTCGGTTTAAGTGTTCAAATTCTCATCAGAGGCAGAAAAATTATTTTTACAAATTATTTTTATCAGAGAACAATAAAGTTTAATGAATTCTTTACTCGACAACATCCTTAAGGCTATAGAGAAAAGGACTTAAGGAACAAAGCTTTTGTACTAACTGTCTAGCCATTACAATGGCATCTATGTATGTGTTAAAAGTTAAAACTTCTTTGTCTACTGAGCTTAAATCTGGCATTTAGCTTTTTTTTAAACTATGACTAGGGTTGTTAATCATTTTTGTAAACGATCGTTAAATCGTTTTTCGTTTCGTTTTCAAAAACGATCGTTTCGTTTTCGGAAAAAACGGTGGTTTTTAAAAACGATCCACTCGTTTTGAACTTTTAGAAAACGAATAGCGAACGTTTTTGAAAACGATCGTTTTTATTAAATCGATTTGCGACCGTTTTTTATACGATTGTTTTAAAAAACGATCGTTTTTGAAAAAAAACTTTATTGACAATTATGTTAACGATCGTTAACGAAGGGTCGTCGTTAACGATCATTAACGAGGGTCGTCGTTAACGATCGTTAACAAAACGACAAACTTTATCAAAACGGTCGTTTTTGGAAAAAAATACATGCAACTTTATTGAATGTCGTCTTACATGAAGTTTAACAGTTGTGTGGGAGTTAAAACTCCTTGATATTTTCTCTTGAGAACTACTCAATGATAAGTACAGATGCCCTCCAGGTCGGTTTCCTCTCTTTGTTAACGATCATTAACGAAGGAGTCGCCATTAACGATCGTTAACAAAGGGTTGTCATTAACAATCGTTAACAAAGGTTGTCGTTAACGATCGTTAACAAAGGGTTGTCGTTAACGTTCGTTAATAAAGGATCGTCGTTAACAATCGTTAACGAAACAACGAATTTTATAATTTAATAATACTATAACTAAAAGTATATAGTCAGTAGGACTTAGTCCTGAAGATGGATAGGATTGGCTCGAACCGTGCATCCTGATCAACACTGCTATGGTCGGCAGCTCCCAGCTTATCATGGCCCACAACTGGTTTTCAAAACTCAAAATTCCAAACTCGATAGCAGAAAAATTATTGAATTGTTCCTTTTTAACAAACTTTCCTAAAATGATCATCCTAGGTTTTAATGAGGCTCGTACTTCGATTGGAGTTATTTAAAAAAATTAGAGGAATGGAACTTTGGTTAGATTATTCAAGTAAATATAAAATTAATAATTTAAATTACATAGTTTTAGTTAAAACAGCCAAAATTAGCAATGTATCCTGTATAATTTATAAAGTTGTAAAGATTGAAGAGTGTTAGAGTGGCCGAAACGGAATCCCCTGAAATAGTGTTGTTTTAATTTGTAATTTAAAATTTTAAATCTAAAAAATGTGCTTCCTCAAAGGGGCACTGGACCCTTTTAAGCATGGGTCCAGTGCCCCTTGGCACTAGACCCATGCAGGGTTTTATTTTGCTGATAAAGTTTATGTATTTAAAAGAAAAAAGAAAGAAAGAAAGAAAGAATCCATGTCAACCACTCCCACCCACCAAATCATATATAAAAATTACCCGTAATTCAAGTTACTCCAATGAATCCTTTGATTGTTTTTAAGTGGTTTCCTTGGTGTATTTATTCAAAAGTTTAGTTTTTGACGCATTTGTTTTACTGTAAATATCATTTGTTCTAGTTTTTGTCCGGAAACTTCCATGGGCTGATAGTACTTCTCTGGGTCTATATCGCATGCTTTGAATGTTTTTAATATGTATTCATGTCTTCTTGAAATACTGTTATAAGTAGTTTTAGATAAGAACCTTTTTACTTCTTTGTTGTTTCTTGTTTTAAATTTCTCCATTTTCTTTATTTGGTGATTTTTAAAGCCTTTCGATTTTAATATGGTGTATACGACCTTGAATTGGTTTTGTATTTCATTCCGAGTACTGCAATGAGTTCTGACAGTTCTAAAATAACCTAGTCCCGCCATTTGTTTGAACCGGCGATGGTGTGTATTTGAGTTTGGTGGTATTATATTATATTTATTTTGGCCTTTCCGGAGCACAGTTGTATAGGGTGTTTGAGTTGCCGGGTTGTTATAAATTCTTATATTTAGAAATTTTCCATGGATTACTTTTGATTCTATATTAAAAATTATGCATGGGGGATACCCTGATCCAAAAATTTGCATGGCTTGAAACAACTCTAGATCAGTTCCAGTAATGTGTATGGACATGTCGTCTCTAAAACGCAAATATCTTAGAATATTTTTTAACAAATTTTTCCTTGCTAAAGGAATTGAGTCTTTGTCACAAACTCTGCTTTTCTAAACCCTATATCTTTGGATTCCAATGTCGTAGACCTTAGATATTTCAAACTATGAATTCTATTAGATCAAATAATGTAAGTTTGAAATATCAAAGATTTGGGACATTGGAATCCAAAGATATAGGGATTATGAATTCAAAGTTTGTGGCAAAGACTCAATTCCTTTGCGAACATTTTAATCTCATATATCCTAAGAATAATTTCGCTACCTCTTGCCGCTGAACAGTCTCCCATTGAAAAGCCCTTTAAGGTTTTAAATAAACCTTTTTTCCTTAAAGTATGAGTGTGTCATTATGTTATCAATAAAAGTTTTATGTACTTAAAAGTTGACTCATGTAATTTAGCGTAACAGCATGCTTTTTCCACACATTCAGTTAACAAATTTTTATTACAGTTTGAATATAGGTCACTGAAATCCCCTTCTGATTCAATTGATCTGCCCCATAGTCCTGTTTTTGAATTTTTAATCCTTTCCATGGCTTCATTTACACCCGTTACTGATGGTGAAAGCATTCCAAATCGGGATTGAAAAGTTTCCTCAATATGAAAAAGTAAGTGATTGAAAATTTTATCAAGAACTTTTTGAATTATTTTTATCGGATCTTTCATGGAGCTCTTAATCCCTCGTGAAGTTAAGTTTTTAATATTTTGATAGATAATTGCTTTTAACTTTAGAACTTTTGGTTGTAATCTTAATACACCTATTTCTGATGTTTGTTCATTCCAGATAAAGTCTTTGTTCAAAACGATTTTAGAAAGCTCTTTAGGAAGGTTTACTTTGGCGTCATTAATGAAGTTCATAATATTTGCAAGATACCAGTTTTCGGTAATATTGACCGCTCCAAAATGTTGTTGGATATTTATTTTTGTATACTGATCTAGTAAATCCGTTTTGTATAGACATACATATCCGACATTTTTATCCGCTTCAACAATTATTCTATCGTCACTTAACTCAAAGGCCTTCTCGAAAATTTTATAGTTAGGAAGTGATGTATTTTGACAGTTTTACAGTTGTGTTTTAAATAATTCTTTAACTTCATTGTAGATTCTTCGGAATTTATTCAAAAACTTTTCAAGTTTAGAGTTTCTGGTTCGTTTTACATATTTGACCATTTTGTTCAAATCTTTATTTATATTTTTTGAGGATAATGAAATTTCTAACTTAAATTCTGATTTCATGTAATTTCTCAATAAATTTGCTATTTCTTGTTCAAACAATTTTAATTCTTTCCCTTTGTTGAGTTTTAAAAACGGGCTGTACTTTTTACCAAGGTTTAATTTTTCCCTTAAATCCTTAGAAACTGGAGCATTTGTAAGATTAAAAAAACAATCACCTCTTAAGGATTTTTTATCTCTAAAATTTCTTTCGTTACATATTCCGCTAAATGTTTTTCTAGTTCTTTAAATAGAATCGTTGATATTCTTTCCAGTAAAGTTTTTATTCCATTTTTCATTTTATATTTCAAGATTTTTGAATCTGTGCTGTCTATTATTTCTAGTACTCTGCTTTTAATATCAAAATTCAAGTTTTCATTATCTATGTTTTGCAACCAGTTTACAAGGTTTTGATTAAAAGATTCCCCAGAAGAAAGTTTAAACAATTTTCCGTTATCATAGAGAACATTACTTGCTTTGATTATTTCATTGATGAGATTTGAAATCCTTAATCCTAGATTTTTAATAGCCACTTGTGTTACCTTAGATACTGATTTTAAATTTAGGATAACGAAAATAATCTGAATTATTTCTTGCATGTTGTCTGAAAAACAAATTATTATAAATCAAAATTAAAAATAAATTCATTTATTTTGCAACAAAAACAACATTTTAAACATTCAATAATAAAAAAGAAAATTAAGTTTAAATTGAGAATAAATATTCTGAATATTATTTATACTAACATGGTGACAAATCTAATGGATATAAACATATATTATGAACCTGATAATATTTAGAATCTGATAATATTTTAAGAAACCTTCACCATTATTCAATTCAGATAATTTCAAAAATTTAAGGAAAAACCGTAAAATTATAAACTGCTGCCGATTCTACTGGATATATCTTGCATATTTTGAACCAGACTTAAATTACAATTATTGCCGAGTCTCTGGTAACTAAAAATATTAAATGCAATTAACACATTAAAGCTTATTCTGAACTTAAAGCCATTCTTTTAGATGAACGGGTTGAGACACGGTTTAATGATGTATCAGTGTCGCTATCTATTGGTCTCTTTCTTCTGGTTTCTGTAGTGAAAGATGGGCTACGGGTTGAATTTCTGGTACTCGGTGTTAGTGATCTTTAGGATCCAAATGAAGAGGTGCTTAAAGCCAGATTATCATCGATCTCCTTTAAATACTTGTCCATCCTTGTTTGTGATCTGTCATCCTTGAACTTTGATTTAGTTTTTGAAGAATGCTCGGTTTTCTTAGAGACTGGCTTTCTATCTACAGATTGTGAGAATCTCTCTGAGAATTTCTCTATCTGTTCTCCGGGTCTTCATATCTTCGTGTTACCATTACTGTAGCAAAGCTTCGAGCTCTTGGGGGTATCTTTACTGACCATTCTGATGTGGAAGGTATTTTATTTGAGGTTTTCATGAATACCTCATAGTTCCAGAAAACCATGTACTTATAAAAACGATCGTTTTGAAAAACAATCGTTTTAAAAACGAGCGTTTTAGAAACGACCATTTTTGAAAAACGAAATTTTTTTGTTATCGTTTTCATAACACAGTAGGTTATATGGGGAGAGTGGTGGTTCAGGAAAATTTAGTTTGCACCATAAACCCCTTATTTAAGTCAAATAAGGTTCAGTTGCTTAAAATACTAACCCACTAATGGCTGCCGTCTTCTTTAGCCAAAATAGCCATGGGGTGGGACTTTTCTCTCAATTTTTTTGCATGAAGGCCAAAATTGTGATCTAGTTTTTAATCAAAAATCAAAGTGGGGGAAAATAATTTTTCCTTGAATTTTTCCTGCATTTTTCAGACATTTTTTCAAAAGCTTTGTGTTAGGTCCATGTGGGGTGTCTAAAGTTATTAACATTGTATTGGGAAACTCAATTCTGGACTCTAATGCATTTTCCCCTCTCCTTATATCATATCCCCCCCCTCTTTTTCCGCATTTTCCTCCTCCTAAAGGCCAAAGAAGCCTTCTGACTTTATTCCTAGAGATTTCTGTCTGATTTTTTTGCATGCAGGCCTGAATTGTGATCTAGTATTTGAATCAAAAACCAAAGTGGGGGGAAAAATACTTTTTCTCTTGTTTTTCAGGCCTTTTTTCAAAAACTTTTTAGTTCAATAACCTATTTTTTTCAAAGTTTACAAATGTTTATATAATAATCCTTTATTAAGTAAGTTAAATGTAAGTTAATAATGCAGATAAGTTATTATCATATTTGTTAAGAATGGTTTTCTTAGTTATAGATATGTTTAATCTTTTGAATAGTTATATGTATATCATGATTTGTATCAAATGGTAATAAATCCAATATTTTTTTTTTAAATTGGAAATCCACAAAGGGTAAAAGCGAACATATTACATTCAAGGTGAATGGTATAAGGAGAGGGGAAAATGCAATATAGAGTCCAGAATTGACTTTACTGTCCCAAAGTTAGTGACTTTAGACACCCCACACGAACCTATCACAAAGTTTAAAAAAAATATCTGAAAAATGCGTGAAAAAAGGGGGAAAAATATTTTTCCTACATTCTGCTGTTTGATTCAAGAGAAATCTCTAGTAATAAAGTTGGAAGGCTTCTTTGACCTTTAGTAGGGGGAAAATGCTGGAAAGGGGGGGAATGGTATAAGGAGAGTAGGACATAGATTATAGAGTCCAGAATTGAGTTTCCCAACCCAATGTTGATGACTTTAGACACCCCACATAGACCTAACACAAAGTTTTTAAAAAAAAACACGGGAAAAATTAAGGAAAAATTATTTTTCCCCCACTTTGGTTTTTTATTAAAAAACTAGATCACAATTCAGGCCTGCAAGCAAAAAATCAGAGAGAAATCTCTAAAACAAAGTCAGAAGCCCCCCCCCACCCTTTGTACGGAAATGTGGACATTCCCCTTTGCTAAATTTTATTACAATATCAAGTTATTAAGCAAAAAAAATGCAAAAGCAAAAAAGGTTCAAAATATAATAAATTAGACATTAATGAAAAGCCCAATTAGAACAAAATGACTACAGCAAGATTAGGCCATTTAAGGGATTTACTATATTAATTCATGGAAAATGTTATGACCAGTAAAAGTATATTGTAGTAATTTTTAATCAAATCAAGCTACTTTACACAAGGTTTAAAAATAAAAATATAACGTATAAATGCCAAAAATATATGAGTATCTTTGATTTATGCTAGGCTTTTTAATTCAACCCTGGGAAGGTAAAATGGGTCAGAGAATTACTGACCCCTCTGAATACGCTACTCTTTGATGTTTTTGATAATTGTTAGAAAATATACCTTGTAAAATTTGTCAGCTTCACTTGCTAACTGATTATCCTGGCAAATTCCTGAATATTTATAGTAGTTTCTCTTGTGTTATCTTGAATAAGAGTNTTAATTTGGGGTATTCATTTACGTAAACCAAGTGTTTCCCCCCCACCCCTCTCTACTGCATTCTGTGGTTTTCTCTATAACTTACCCCTATCTCAAAATGAAGAAGGACCCGCCTCCACCCCTTTTTTGGTTTTCTCCAGAACTTCTTAACTTTCTTTAAGAAAAAAGTTTATGTTATATTTCAACGCATATTGTAGGGTGGAGGAAAGTCTGGTCGGTGATTCAAACAAAAACAAAAATAGTCCATGGTTTGTTTTATTAATTGAGCTACAGAGCTAAAAGAAAATTTCTTTGGAAAGCCCTTAAAATTAGATTTGGAAACATATTCTTAAATTAATATCTGTGTTGAAACATAATTTTTTTAAAAATGTTTAAGGAATTTTTGAGCTTTTTAAAACCTCCCCTAGCTCCCTTTATGACCTTAAATTTACGAAAATACCAGGTCTTAACAACAATCCAATTATTGGCTTTCGGACATAATTAAAAAACATATTCATTACTTTATTTCTATTTATTCAACTTAAGTAATTGATCCAATACTGGAGTTCCCATACTAAGAGAATAAATCCAGAAATGGATTTCCCTTATTTACTGACACCATTAAGCTAAAAGGCTAAAAGAATATTAAGTGACAACTGTTTTCCAGGATTTATTTTTCAATTTTGTTGTTCAGTAAACCTTCCAGTTAGGGGGTCAAGTGAGGTCTCGCACAAAATTTTGACCTGATCAATTCAGCAGTTTTGACGTTTATTGGATACAAAGGGACAAACAACCAAACAGACAACCAGGCAAGTCCCTGATTGAATGGTCCTGTGTAACATGCATGAGATACCCACAGAAGCACTGAACGATATTACAGAATGAGACAGACTTAGGAATGAAGACCCAGCCAAACAAAGACTTCCAGACCTGAACAGAGATATATACAGAAGATCAACACACTAACAACAAAAACGGAAAGAACAAAGAACATAGTTTTTTTGAGTTAGGTTGACAGTTACTGTCAACCTAACTCAAAAAAACTATGGACAACAATCAAAAATCTCAATAGTGCACCTAAACAATCAGACAACAAAGATATCAAATTTAGCAACACGATGAACAACACTTCAAAAAAGTTAGCAAAAAACTTTAACCCCCATTAAACCCTGAATTCTAAAAAAAAACCTTCCCAATAATCCAGAACCATTCTACATAACCTACAGAAATCACCATCAGATCCAAAAGTAGTGATTACATCAACACAAGTCTCAGAAGAATCCAAAAATTCAAAAGCACTAGGTCCAGACAAATTATCCCTCCTTATTCTGAAACATCTAGACCCATTTGGAATCCTTTTCCTCACTAAAATATACAACAACTGTGTAAATACTGCCACCATTCCTGCCCTCTGGAAAACAGGACACATTATCCCACTTTTGAAACCAGGCAAACCTGATAATCAAGGATCCTTCTACCTACCGATATCCTTATTATCTCCCTAGCCAAGATACATGAGAAAACCCTTCTCGAAATCCTGAAATAACAGACTTGGTGAACCTTGCTAGACCCCAACATGGTTTCCAGAAAGGACATTTGACCACCACTGCACTACAGAATATTAGTAACCACAAAACAAAAGTACTCAACACTAAGAAACCAGTGAACCGAAGTAAACCGAACATTAGCAATTGATCTGTCAAGAGCTTTTGACACAGTAGACCATGATATTCTGCTTGGTGATGTCAATGATCTCCAACTTAATGGGCATATTAGATGGTTTCTCTGTGCCTATTTAAGAGGCCGTCAGACCTACGTTAAATTTCAAGGCTTAAAGTCTAGATTTAGATAAATGCAACAAGGAGTTCTCCAGGGGGGGGGAGTTTTATCTCCTTAGCTTTATCCTTGCTTCTATGTTTGTAGCAAATATACCTGGTCTCCAACAGGTAGAATGAGCACACTCTGTAGGTGGTACTATGGAGGGTCAGTTCAAATTAAGTTTACAGTCCCATTAAAAACAATATAAACTCAGTTGCCAACCTGTATTGACCTAGGTCCCAGTATTGTTTACTTACAAATAAACATTACAAGATTGCTTGAAATAATGAAGACTTGTTCAGCTATAGATAAGGGTATATAATTATGCACTATGTATGTTTGCCAGTTTCTTTCGAATTAGGGTTACGCAAATTAGGTGTTTATTACGTAAAGGAAAAAAGTCTAGATGCATGTAATTAAGGCGTAGTTACGTGGAATTACTTTATACGAAACCATTTCATAATTACTAAAGTACCAGATTAATTATTCAGGCTCTGTTTACCTTATATTTTAAAATATGTTTGTAGTTCTTCATATAGTTTTTGAATTTAAGTGAGGGATGAAATATGTATCCCTTATTCTTTACGTTGTATATAGTGAGGCAGGAAAACCTGACGCTAAAGCAAGGGGCCCGTGTATACAGGGTTCCAGGGGCATTCACCTGGTATTTTGGAGGGATCAGGGAATCTCGAGAGGGGTGAGCTGGTCAACCAGTACAGAAACTAGAGTTAGTTGACGATGACCTTTCAAACCAAGGAGTGAAGAAAGACTGAAGAGTTGGTTAAAATTTTATTGTAGCTCAAGTTCCCTATCATCTTCATATCGATATTTGTTTGCTATCTTTTAATTATTAATAAATTATTTGTAATGTACATCGCTTAATATCTGGATCGGGATGAACATTATTTAGTCCTTATGAATATAAGGTTGTTAAATTTCTCTCATATAATACACTATGTAAGCATGGCACTTTTTCTGTTTTAATTATCTTTCTCCTTTCTAGTTATTTTGAGACAGACACAAAAACTAAAAAGTACTGAAAAAGTAATGGGATTTTGGATTATGATTAAACACATAGATAAAATAAATTGTTGGCCCTTTCCTCCTTAAAGGGACCGTTCACTTATTTGGGTAATTTCAGGGTAAACTAAACAGCCTATTCGCTCTTGATTGGTAATAGTCTTACTTTTCAAAGACAACTGTGGCCGGAAAAAAGCCGATTTTTCGTTCAGAATTCGAGCGGAAAGGGGCGTTCCCTCTCTATAGACACTAATTGATGTTTTTTTCAGTATGAATTGAATCAAAATAAATTTTGAATATAAAATTAAAGTGTAGTACCTAATCGTTAATTGTAAATGTCATTATTTTTTAATTTTTGTTGTTTTTTAACTGTCTATTTCTAAAATAACACTATTTTATCGCATTCAAAATTTTGTATTGCCTGTGTAAAAAGCTGAATTGAACGCGGCATGACAAATGAAAAGTTGTGCACATACGCGAACAAAATCTACAAAATCTACGAACCAAAATACGAGTAATGATTAATTGATTGTCGTAGAGACGTCGTCTTTGTATACATATTTTAGCGTAAATTTCTTGCTAACTCAAATATCAAAAGTTTTTTAGTACATAATAACGAACACATAATGACATTAAAATATAATAAATTTAAGTGTTATTGGGCTACTGTTACTGAAAAAAACATCAAATAGTGTCTACAGAGAGGGACCGTCCCTTTCCGCTCAAATTCTAAACGAAAAATCGGATTTTTCTTCGGCCACAGTTGTCTTTGAAAAGTAAGACTATTACCAATCAAGAGCGAATAGGCAGTTCAGTTTACCCTGAAATTACCCAAATAAGTGAACGGTCCCTTTAAACTTTAATTTAATTGTCAAACATGAAAATTACATTAACAATGTTGGCTAAAAGATTTGATTAACCTGCACGACATTACTTTCCTAGAAAATAATTTTTTCATTTAAATTTAGGTTGTAATTATGCAAAATTTAAACTTTTCTGATAAGGCATGATAATGGCAAAATTACGCGTTAATTTTGCAAAATTAAAGTTTCACTAATTGCGTGTAAATATTGCAAAATTTCATGAAATTTCTTTGCAGAAATTACGCGAAATTACGCTGTAATTACGCAAAATTATGCTGTATTTATGCAAAATTACGCTGTAATTACGCAAAATTACGCTGTGATTACACAAAATTACGCGGTAATTACGCAAAATTACGCTGTAATTTCGAGAAACTAAAGTTTCGGTAACTATGCATAAAACTGCCAAATTATGTAAAATAAAAATAATTTCGCATAACTCCGCGTAATTTCGCGTAACTAAAAAATCAATTACGTTGGAAACTCTAACAAAAAGGATAATTTGTTTTGCTTGAGCCAATTCTCATTTTGTTAGTTTTACGTTTAATCAATTAATAAAATTGAGCGTACTTATTAGTCAATTAGTAAAACAGTTAGATCATTCACATTACTGGCCCAACTAAAACTTTTCTAGGGGTGCAATTAAGTTACAATGGTGTATTTTGATCTTGCCAGGCTATATTGTTGCATAAAACGTGTTGGGTCAACTCTACGCTGGGTAGTCCAGACTAAATGACGAAATGCATATACAGTAGATACTGGCTCGGATCATGCAACTTTCAGTGCTGGGTGGGTTGGGCCAGCAGCTTTCCTTCTCTATAGCTTTTTGTTTGTTTCCCCCCCCCCTCACCCCTTTACTCCTCCCCTGTGTTACGCCACTGATTTTGTGTGAAGAAACACTATATATGTAAGAAGAATTTTTGCTAAGTCTAAATGGATATTTAAATTATTTTGCCTGGAGAAGAGATTGCAGTAGAAATAAAGGATTTATTTTATTCTAAGAATTGTTAAAGAAAATGGATTTCTTTCAAGAAATATTCAAACTGCAGCAAACGGAAAACGGCAAAAATATTATTTTCAACATTTTTTTGGTTGAATAATTAAAAGGTATGCTTATGCAAATAGTGTCTCAGTGTCTGACCCCAAGGAATGTTTTGTCCCGGTTTATATATCCATAAACGAAAGAAGGCAAATCTGCTAAATTTGTCATTGCTATTTTGAAATTTACGGAATAGAAAGGCTTTCCAAATAAGTCAGCAATGGAAAGCTGATAAAGAGAGAGAGAGAGAGAGAGAGAGAGAGAGAGAGAGAGAGAGAGAGAGAGAGAGAGAGAGAGAGAGAGAGAGAGAGGGGCGCGAAGCGCGTTGAAATCCTAGTTTTCCGATTCAGAAAACTTAATTTTTGGTCTAAGTTAAGAATACTGAAAACCAATTGAAAACTTATAAATACAAGAAATATTTTTTATTTAAAGGTAGAATTAAAATTTACGAAGATAAGAGTTGAAGTGTTTTAACCTGGCAATCAATCAAGTTATAAATTTATTTTATTACTTCAGTTTTCGTTTGAGATAAAAATACAACATTTTCTAAAACAATAGAAATTAAGTTTTAAATATATATTAATTGCATTCTATTTTTAATAAAACAGTGTTATTCTCATTTATGTGGTCTCTCTGTATGCACAAATTTTGAATGATGTATATATTGAATAGAATAAATAATAATGATAATAATGACGATCTGACCAAACTGAGCAAGCTTAAAACTGGATATAGAAAGCCATTACCATGCAATAACCCAGCGTGATTTAAATTGATTGGTATGTTGCTTAAATTAACAAATATCCCGAACCTTATCCAGAATTAATTTGAATTTTATTGCAAATATGATTATTATTACTAATAATTGATTAGTAACAAGTTCCATTATTATTTACGGATGTTTTTAATTTATTTATTATAAAAATAGCTTGGGAACCCAGCTCTGCACAAGTTTACCCGCACCAGGAAGCTAAATTTTCTCGACCCACTCAACTAATCTAAATCAAAACTAATCTAAGAATATTTCCGTGGGTCTCCCAAAATTTGAGGCAAATCTGTGCATTAGTTCCTGAGTTATGATTGGACAAACAAACAAACAGACAGACAAATAGAGATTATACAATTTTATATGTATAGATATCGTCTTTGACAGCTAACAGCTCATCACAGCGCACTGCAAAGGAGGAGGAAATTAAAAACAATGATTTTATTAAACTGCTAAAATTAAAGTTTCCTCTGCATCTAGCAGTCTGAAAATCACTAAAAACTGTTTTCTGTCCAACTTGTCTCTAAATTCAAACAAATTTTTGGAAAGTTTCACATTCCCGTTTTCTTTATGTTTACCATAGACATGTAAATTCGCAGATGTTACAGAGTAATGTTAAGAATTTATAGAGTAGTTTAAAGAAACCAAGAACAAGAAAACTCTGGAATTAATGTTGTATCTGTTATCCCTTTTACTTAAGAAAAAGATTCTGTAATCTTCTTGTTGCAACTATTTCTGGGCATTTTTTATTTAAAGTTCATTGTAAAATTAGAAAATCTTAAACGATATTTCAAAATATCACTGTTCTCTGGTTTTTGGAGGGTTAAAAATCATACTCTCAAAGCTAGGAAGAAACTTTAATTGCGGATTTTTGACATCAGGGCGTAAACCTTTTTTTGACATTCCAGGGGGGGGGTGGGGGGCTCAAAGTGAATGAGACATTTGAGCCATTGAAGTATTTGATAATAATGTTAACTTATCTGTCTATTTATTTATCTATTGTTTATGCGCGCAGAGATATGTCCGATTGTATTGATTATAGGTTCTACAAGCGTGCAAGCATCCATGAAAAAATCAGCATCTTAAATCTAATCGAATTAGGCCAAGCGTTTCTATAAAGAAACCCCTGAATAAATATGCGTTACCATTTTAATAATTATGTTATCATTGTCATCTTCCTTTAGTAAATAATAAAACGCGGCATTTTTAGAATATTCCGCCAAATTAATGTCAGCCATTTGAAACTAATTATTGCGCTATTTCCGTTCCCAATTCCGACAACATTTCGGGGACAAATATTTACATAATTATTTCTATCCATCAGTCCTTCCTTTCTACATTTCAAAAGAACAAAAAGTAACAAAAAAGGTTTAAATGCAGACAAGCAAAAAATTCTATGAACGCATTATTTGTGAATAAATAAAAACTCTCATTCAAGAACGTTTAAACTGTCTGAATGTGAATAAAACCGAGAATAAGAAATCTCCGATACATCTTCAAATTCTTAGAAGTAGGTTTTCCTCGTTAGTTTCCGCTCTAGACATACGGGGAACTGCAAACAAAATGTTGAAAACAACAATTTACGGGCATTTAAGTTTTTAAATAAAATATGTCCGAAATGAAAAATTTTGTGAAAAAGCTCTGGAAATTAGCGTATTTTTAGATTTTTTTTGAAAAAATGTAGGAACAGGCTTAAATTTTTCTTATTCCTTAAAAATACAAAAAATGCTTATGTATAAATTCAAGGGTGTTGTTGTAAAATTTTGAATGGTTTTACTATTTTTTTCAAGTTCACTGTAAAATTAGGTTTACAACAGACAAATAAATAAAGAAAAAATTGTATTTATAATTTAATTGTATCATTTGCCTAAATAAAAGCATGACTGTGGTATTCTAAATTTCTACATGAAAATTGGATTTAAAAATGCAAAACGTAAAATTTTAACCATGAACAACAAACGTTCCAATTTATCCACTGTCAATTTTAAAACAAAGAAAATTTGTGTTTTAAGGAAATGTAAGCTCAAAGAGGAAAATGGAAAGAGGGCGATGTCCGATTTACAACAATTAAAACCTTTGCGTGTTATTTGAGTACAGAGATATGTGTGTGTAAACTTATCAAAATCCGCTTGAATTTAGCTGCAAATTCTGCATGTGCTGTGTTGATTTCACACTGCACACAGTGCACACTGTACACAGCTGAATACAAGGCTAGCGGGTTTTGATAAGGGGGGTGGCATTAGGGTTTATAAGAAAATTTTCACACAAAATATTAAGGCTCTCAGAATTAGCCGCCATTCAAACAGCTTTTAATTTTAAGTGAAAGCGAACTATTAAAACACCAAATTGATGAACTTGGAATATCTTTAAGGCACTACCCATCTCGGAAAACAGGAAACCAACCCCCGTCTCTACTTAACGGTAAAGGTTAAAGATCAGAGAGTTGAACACTTTTAGTAATTTTTGCTAATACCAATTTCAGAGAGTAGGTCGGAAATTTCAGAAAAAGATTTTTCAAAAAATTAAAAAAAATGTTCTTTTGATTCTTAAGGGATAAATATTATAGAACGCGACAGTGGGTGGAGGGTGGAGGGGGGGGGTGCATTTAAAGGCAAAATTTGCGTGTTCTTATGTATGTTAAAACAATGTATGCAAAGTCAAATTATAGAGCCATTCAGATGTACTCGTTTAAAAATATCCTTAGTTTTTACGCATGCGTATATTTACGCTGTTTAGGAATCATAATTACCATGAACTTAACTCGCGAAAAGAGAGGTAATATTATATTAGATTGGTCGTTTGAATGATATATAATGCCATGAAACTGAACTGATATGTTAAAAGCATAAAGCTGATGTTATAATCGATATTGTTTATTTTAAACTTTTATTTTAATTGTTTACTGTGCATTTCCTCGACGATTTTAAACGAAGACGAGATTTTTTACTAAATCGTTCGTTTTTTTAGTCTTGAAATTATTCAAGACACAAACAAATCAATCTCTGATTTTCAATTCTCAATATCTTTGCATCCCAATTTCTTAAACCTTAGATATTTGAAACTGAATTGTGCATTCTTCATTAGTTAATTAATGCTTGTCCGTTCTCGTAAACCCCACTTTAATTTGTTTACTTACAATCCCTTTAATTTGTTTACTTACAATCCCTTTAATTTGTTTACTAACAATCCCTTTAATTTGTTTACTAACATTCCCTTTAATTTGCTTACTAACAATCCCTTTAATTTGTTTACTAACAATCCCTTTAATTTGTTTACTATCAATCCCTTTAATTTGTTTACTAACAATCTCTTTAATTTGTTTACTAACAATCCCTTTAAGTTGTTTACTAACAATCCCTTTAATTTGTTTACTAACAATCCCTTTAATTTGTTTACTAACATTCCCTTTAATTTGCTTACTAACAATTCCTTTAATTTTTTTACTAACAGTCCCTCTAAAAATAGAACTTTCATGTTTTGACCATTTCTTAAATTATTCATAACTTCGAAAGGAAATGACATTTTCGTGTTGCTTAACATGGATCAATGCAGTTTGCAATAAAAACTTATTTAATTTTAGATTTTTCAAAAATAAACCAGTCCATTGTGCATAGCGCTACTTGAATACCTAAATACACAAACACACCCAAATTGTGTACGCTCAGCAGTTAGGAACTACAAATCCTTAAATTTCAGTACTGCATTGCTCCTTGAACCGTACTGCATTGCTCACTTAACCGTACTGTATTGTTGTCTTTGGAACAGGTTTTTTTTTGTAAACAAAGAACCTGCCAGTTTGGAAGAATCTGTGATGATGGAATGATATGTACACCGTAGTAATTTCTCGGAAAAATCATGATTTATTGAAGGATAACGAGAATTATTTCTACAATTTTCAAAGTCAACATAAAGACAAGGTATGTTTTAGTTATCAATAAATATCTGACAAGGGGGGGGGGGGCTTAGCCTCTGTAACCCCCCCCCCCCCTTCCTTTATTTTGTGTGATGAATCACGGATCGAGCACTGATCTCCATCTTATGCAGACATACATATTTATTAATTTCATTTTGATATTCTGTGATGGTCATACCCTGCAAGGATAACTTTTAAGGGAGTGTTCGTGAAAAATGAAAGTGGGCATTGGCTGAACCCGAATGGAATTCGGTTTTGGTTGTTGCTAATTTTACTTCTATCTGTTGCGTAAATATGGAGAAAACTGTGAAAACCGTTTTATACCCAAGAGAGTAGATAGAACCCATATAGATTCACGTAGTTGCAATTATGCAATAATGCTTTTCATTCAGATATTACAAGTTTTAAATATTCTATTAGACATCGGAATTAACAAGCGTTCAAGTTTAGGTAAAGTTCTCTCTGATAATAGAATTATCAAACCGAGCATAAACAAACCATAGATCCGTCACATCTGATCTAGAGAAGACCGCTTCATGATCTTAAACGGAGATTTGAAGCACGGATCCCGGTTAGAGCTAAAGCCGCCCTGAGACGGGGGGGGGGGGAGATTGGGAGATTTTCTCCCGTTAGTTCTCGCAGATTACGTTACATGAAAGAGATCTTTGAACAAACTTTAGAGAATGTGGTTTCAACACAAAATAAAGTGGTTTCAACAGTTTACTCAGAGTTTCTAAACAAACATAACAAGTGAAAATTAAAAAATAATCAAGTGATATTTCTGTGAAGTAAATTATTAAAAGCGACCATTGTGAGAAAGATGTGAATGTGATCAAAGAAATCATAACTCAAGATATTATCACAAAGCGCTGACATATTTTCCATTAGGAGGACGTGTCTGTTTTTGAAAGTTATCATATACATATACATGTTTGTAAAATAAATCAAGAAAAATATGTCCGTGATACAAAAAAAATATAAGAAAATTACTCTACAGCTCTACTTCTAATCAATGTAGAATAATACTAAACAAAGATGTTAGCTGCGTAAAAGAGGAAACCAACCAAAAATGATTGTTATATGACAATTATATCTCAAATAAAGTTCATTACTGGCTACAAACTCTAATTTTTAAATCCGTATATCTGTACAACCTGAGGTCGCACACCTGTGAAGTTTAAACTAAGAGTTTTGCAAGGTCAAATAATCGAAATTTTAAAAAATCATGAGTTTTAACCTTTAGGATGCTAAAATATAGGTATCATAAAAAAAGTTTGGAGCAAGAAATCAAATTCTTAATCTAAGTGATAACATTTAAAAAAAACATTACATTTACTTTTACTCTTATTCTTCAAAAACTTTTTAAAAAAACAGAAAAAAAACCTTAATTCATATTTTTAAGGATCAAAGTTATTCCTTAAAAAAAAAAATTGTTTTGGTTTTGTCCCAGAATAATGCACGGAGGGCAAAGTTTAACGCCCCTGGATAGAAGAGGGTCTTGGCCTCCCTCAAACCCTGGCGCCCCTCCTCGAAAAATAACAGGAAAATATCGTTGCTGGAAAAGTAAAAAAAAAACCTAAAAGTCCGAAAAGACCACTATGTACTTGTTTGCAACATAAGCATCATTGTTTATAACAAGTTCGCAATAAAGTGAAAAATATAACTTATATTCAAAATAGAGCTGATAAAGACCCCAAGGGATTAATTAATTCAAAACTGCTTTCGTAGAGTTTCATGAAATCTAATCTAAAATACAATTATTCATTACTTTATATAATTAAAATTTACTATAGTTAGGATAAACATAATGTTGAATTGGTTTTACTTTTATTTAATTAATAGTTTTAGATTTCTTTTGCTTAGAAAATCACGAATGAAAACAAAATATCCGCGAAAGGAATAGAGTTTTTGCCAAAAACTCTGAGTTTTTAATCTCTTATCTTTGCAACTAAATGTCGTGGGCCTTATTAGTTATTTTAAACTATGAGCTCTGTTAGATCAAATAATTTAAGTTTGAAATATCAAAGGTATAAACCATTAGATTGATTAGATATTAGAGTTTGTGGCAAAGGCTCATTTCTTTTGCTTTTATTTGTTTACAAACTTGAAAGGCTAACAGATAAATCTGTTGGAACAAAATTAAACCATATGTTTAGAAAGGCTTACAGATAAATCTAACAGATAAATCTAACAGATATATCTAACAGATATATCTAACAGATAAATCTAACAGATAAATCAAACCATGTTTAGAAAGAGGGGTTCAATGCTCCATGTAAGCTTTGTATGTATAATTTGATAAAAAAAACTTTTTTTGTCATTCTGAGCGTTCATCGCCTCCCCCCCCCCCTTAAAAAAACAATGATATTTCAGTGGAAAGTGTAGACTTCAAACATACGTGTAAACATAAGGAATCATATTAATGAATAATTCCAAAAAATTAATTGTAAAACTGTAAAACGGGGAAAATAAACTTTTAGGGACTGCAGGCGAAATATGCCGATTGACATATATGATTCATATCGGACCCTTAAACCCTTTATCTGAGGAAGATATTGTCGTGGAAACGTTTTGGATTTACTAAATTATTTTCTGCATAAATTCATAAATCACTTTTATAGAAAAACCACAAATTGAATAATCAATTTTCAGCTCAAAAATAAGGATATTTCATTCATCCTCGGCCAAACAAACATTTAAAGGGTAAACTGTTGCGTATCGGGCAATCTATTCCAGAAATGGAGAGTCACTTAAAACTACGTCTATAGTCTCTTTATGTTATTTTTGCAATAGTTCAAATCGTAAAAAAATAGTTTTGTACTTTGCAGTGTTAATTATATCCATTAAGTCGACAAAAACAAAAACAATAACATTGAAGATGTTTAAATGCTAAGCTGTGTTTAACTAAAAAGATACAATTATTATTTAAACACAGCCAACTAACTGCAAAGGATTAAGGATAGGAATTATAAAACTAGAAAAACAAACGAATATATGTTCACACAGTCATCCAAAGGTTACAAGATCTAAAGAATTTTGACAATTACATTTTAAAAGATAAATATTAAAACAAGTTCTTTTAAGTTTTAAAATAAACATGTCTAGAGGCTACACAAAAGTATAAGTAAGACCAAGGCATTGCGAAACTTCAAAGTAGTCCCAGTCAGCAACTTTTCATAGTTGTTAGATTTATGTGCACTGTACTGTTTATTATTGTTGTTATGAAGCACATAACTGAGGAGAAGGAATCATGTACTCTAAATACCCCTCCATGTACTCTAAATACCCCTCCATGTACTCTAAATACCCTTCCAAGTACTCCAAATACCCCTCCATGCACTCTAAATACCCTCCATGTACTCTAAATACCCCTCCATGTACTCTAAATACCCCTCCATGTACTCTATATACCCCTCCATGCACTCTAAATACCCCTCCATATACTCTAAATACCCCTCCATGTACTCTAAATACCCATCCATGTACTCTAAATACCCATCCATGTAAATTGCCAATATTAATATTTTGTTAGTATTAAGTTACAGGTTAATAGCTCACTCAAAACATCTTTGAAGTTTTTACTTCTTTTGTCAACTTAGTTTTTGTTCAGTTTCAAAACTGAAAGAATATGTCATCAGGGTATTGTTAAATGACTGCAAGACCCGCCTTACATCGCCTCTTTAACCCTATACCGGTTGGGCTATTTTTGTCTAAAACAAGGGGGACTGAGGGAAGTGCAATACATGCAAATTGTCAAGTTTTTTTTCAAGGCCTACTCAATTTTGAATTAGTTTCTGTGCCATGGAAGGGTTAAAACAACTTTTAAAAATGTCGAAATGTGGAAAAATGCACACGAAAAAACAAACATTTTATGCATCACATGTTTTATACCTTATGCTCTATAAAAGCAATGTTATACAATTTTGAAAAAGAAAACGCAGTTTTTATGCAAACCAATTTCATGCTATGGGGGCGAAACGTAGGGTCAAACAAAGGGATTACTTTATCTTTTGAAATCAGATAAAGGGCATTCTTCAATTTTATTTTGGAAACATATTATAGAATCGTGCTTAACCGTTATTTTAAACGATTATTAGATGTCAATTTTTTAAAGAATAATCAAATTAAAAAATAAAAACTTTCACGACGAATATTCATTTTTTCAAAAGTGTAGAGATTAGGAACGTAAATCCTTATTTACTAAGTCAAAAAAAACAAAATTCATTTATTATATGTATGCTATGTTTATTATATACCCCAAATGTCCCTTAAAAATTATCATGCATAAGCTGAGTTTTTTTTTTTAATTTGTTAAATATTTATAGTTCACTTTGTTTAATTTTAATGTCTTAATATGATTATTTCACCAGAGATAGATATTCTTGAATATTTGTTTTTAAAAGTTGAATCCAAAATAAGTTTTAGAATTTTTGATCTTAAAATACACATCAAAGAAAATATGTCAGACCTTTTTTTTTTCATTCAAAATAAAACTTTTATTTCTTAGTCACTATTCTAAACTTCCTTTTGAACAGTAAGTTATTTGAATAAAGAAGGTCAAATTTTTTTAAATAGATTAACAAAGTGAAGTAAAAAATAACCAAAGAAACTTATTACTCGCCGCATAAGCTTTAATTTTTTTATATCTTTGAAACATAATAATTGTAGACCTAAATTATAGATCAAAGTTTGAAAATATAATTTTGTGTAGCAAATATATAAGGGTTAGACAACAAAAGCTTGTGACAAGCATTCAGTTTCTTTATAAAACCATTTAGATTTTAACGTATCATAAATCAGTTTTTAAAAAGAATTATTTCGCTACTTTCACACACGTTTTAGGTCAGTTTACGAATTATCAAATTTCAATACTTCCAAAAAAGGTGTCTTAAAATCAAATCAAATCATATCTACTTAAAAAAGGGATTGACAAAAAATTGAACATAAAAATCAAATTAATGCGATTTTACTGATATTTGCCACAAACTCTGATTTTCTAATACCTAAATTCTTTGCAACCCAATGTTGTTGGCCTTAGATATTTAAAATGATCTTAGTTTAAAATATCAAAGATTTACACCATCAGGCTGCAAAGATATATTGAGATTAGAAAATTTGAGTGTGTAGCTCAGACTCAATTCTTCTGTACGGCTACATATTAAATAGTCAGAACATTTCTGTTATGAGGGAAAATATTTCAATTAAATGTGCAATTTTCTTTAGTTCGACGTGAATTAAAAGGGGTGCCAAGCGGCGGGAATTTCTGCTATGAAAAAGTAATTACTAATATGATGATAGGGAGAAGGAGGCACAGCACACAGAGAAAAGAGCGGGATAAGAAGAGCTCTTACAGGAATATACAAATTCTAATAATGCAACAAAATATTAAATTTTTGGAAAAACTTCCCCCTTTTCCAGACAAAAGTTATGAAACTTTAAAAAAGCTTAAAATATTTATTATTGGCAACAAAAATATTTGATAACTTTTTTTATTTGTTTGACACTATAGCACAACAGATAAAAAATATTAAAGCACCAAAAAACTCAAATTATATTTTTCTATATTTCTGAATCTTTAATATTCTCAGTCCCCCCCCCCCCCTCCTGAATAAAGATTGCATGTGCTTTATTTTAAAACATATTGAATTCTCTTGTTTAATCTTTAAAGTCGTATTTGACCAAATTAGTCCAGAAATATCTTTAACATTTTTAAAATATCTAAATCAGAAACTTAAACATCCAGTTTTCTTAATATTTTATTTTCAAAGTTGTTTTAAATAATTATCCTATTTTTATTACGCTAGTTTTCTGTTAATTACTCTCTTTCATCCTATCTTCATGAAACATTTTATTTTAAGATTTAAGCTGCCGAATATTAGTTAAGTTAGATCTAAGTCTGGTACTTTTGGTTGATATATGCTACACAAACTTAATTAATCTCTGAAAGATCTAAAAGTTTGAGAGATAAAATGGAAAAAGCAGATTAAAGCGCATTCGTATTTTGGAACGGATTAACTACTATTAAGTTCGGCCTCCTTTAGAATGTGATAGGGTTTATTTTAGAATTTTTGATTTGAAGAGATAAGATTGTAATCATTAAAATAATGATGTAAGGATTAGAAAACTCCAAAATTTGACGATTGAGGAACCGGCTGAAGATGGAATTGAATGAACTCTAGAAAGAAATAACATTTTTTAGGATTTTAACAAACTAATTTAAAAAGTCTGAATTCAACTTTGAGAATTGACCAGAAAAGAATATCCAGAAGTTCTAGGAAATTAGAATGCTTAAAAAGTTTTATTACTTCGTTAAATCTCAGTTCACATACATTTATTATTCTGTGTAAAAAGTTGTGTTAAAAAAATTTACAATTTTGGGGGGAGTCACCATTTTTGCATTTCAACTCATGGTTTACACCTGACATGTTCACAACTATGGTTTATAATTGACATGTTCACGACTATGGTTTATGTTTGACATGTTCAAAACTATGGTTTACACCTGACATGTTCACAACTATGGTTTACACCTGACATGTTCACAATTATGGTTTACACCTGACATGTATTGATTATTTCTCTTGTCGCTTGCGCAACTATCTAAGAATGCCGCGCACCACTCACATTTTTCAAAATCCGTTAAAACTTTTTCTAAAAAAATAAAATATTATAAAATATTAACTATATACAAATGTGGCGAAAGATAATCGATGACTATAGGTTGTAATATCTGAATTATTTGTTTGAAATTAAATTGTTTTTTTACGGTCTAAGTCGTATGTCGCAATTTTCTCAATTTGTATGGGCGCTAAGTTATTTGGTATGAGACGTCTTTAACAATTTTCTCCTTAATGACGCAACAGATAGAAGTAAGATTAGTAGCGATCAAAAGCGCATGTTTATCGCATTCAGCCTATACCCCCTTTCATTTTTCGCGAACACTCCCTTTAAATGATTTGTCCATGTTATTTAAGAATTGTAAAATAACGTTTCCTCTTCTGACTGAAACAATTGGTGAAATATTACAAACGTCTTTAAAAATTGCACACAGCAAAAATGTCTCATTGGCATCAAGTGAATCCGAACGGTTTGCTCTACAATACTGCACTTTCAGCTCAACTACCATGTCTAGCCGGTCTCTCTCTTTAAACGAACGATCTAGTAGCATTAAACTTCATTGAGATAAGATCGAACTAATTTGAACTTTTACAGAATCTTATTTGTTAAAATTAAACATTTCATTGTTCTACTCAACCTCCATCATTAAAGACTTAAACAGAGCTAAATTCTTTCTTTTATTTTAGTTTCTCATTATTTTTAGGTTTTTTTAGGGTTTTGACAAAAATGCAACCTTAAATTATTGATAAGATTTTTTCGTTCGATTTAGTCAATTATCAAGGTTTTTTAAAAATGCTAAAATAAAATCACGTGAGAAACTAAAAAAAAAGATTTTTTTTAGTAGCAACAGTAAGTTCTAAAATTCTAAAAAAAAATATAAAAATTTAATTTGACCTTTTCTTATGAATGACTCTGTTCAAAAAAGCTGAGCAAGTTATATTATATTTATAAAGTTGTAATCTCTGTTTGTTTGTCAGATCATAACTCAGGAACCATTTAACCAATTTGACTTAAATTTTGACTAAGGAACTCAGTAGAACCACGGGAATTGTCTTTGCTTGGTTTAAAAGATCTCATGGTTGAATAGGTTTACTCTAATAAAGAAAATCTGGGTTCTATAAGCTAGTGTTTAATATAGAAACATTTATGCACACAAATATGAATTACATAATAATAAAGATATCTGTGTATTGTTTTCATATTTCTCGATTTATGACATTTTACGACAAACTATTTTACTATAGCCCTATGTCTTTGCCACCTAATTAGGTAATCCTTTAATATTTCAAACTTGGATTATTGGATCAGAATTCATTGTTTGAAATATCTAAGGTCCACTAGATTTGGTTGCAAAGTTATAGAGATCAGAAAATTAGAGTTTGTGGTAAAGACTCAAGTCCTTACAAAATTAATTGGTATTGAAGTCAATATACTTTACTATAATAGTTAACTATCTTGGGAACCCAGCTTTGTCTACAGACCAAACCTTTTTTTTACTAAAGTCAACCAACTCAATTTAGAATGTATAACCATGTTAAAAACATTCCCGTGTTCCCCAATCAAAACTTGAGGCAAATCGGTCAAAAGGTTCACGAGTTATGATCGGACATACAAACAAACAGAGATTACAACTTTATCTATGCCAAGGTTATTAAAAGTTACTTCCGCCGTTTACGCGCACTTAAGCGATTTTACCGGGAAACGAAATTTTCGAAATAAAATCCGACCAACTCAACTTAGAATCTTAAAACCAAGCTATGAACATTCCTTGGGCCTCCCGAGTTCCTCAATCAAAATTTGAGGCAAATCGGTCTTTTGGTTCCTGATTTATTATCGGACAAACAAACAAACACCCAAACAGAGATTACAACTTTATATATAAAGCTAAGATATATTTTAAACTAAATTATAATGTTGTTTACCCAATTTTTTCAAATTGTTTAACTTTTCTTTAAAGGAAAAAGAAATGAGTTCTCTATTTTCTTCCCCTGATTCTTGTAAAAAGTAAAGTAGAACACTTCCGGATATACTGGACATTAGTTCCGGTGTACCATTTTATTTAAAGGGAAACTGAGCCAAAAATAACCAGTAGAGTAGAGTACAGTGAGAACCAAAAACTTAAAAACGACTGTAAGACGTGAGTTCTGATTATTAACAGTCCGACAGTTTCTCAAACCCCTGACGCCCCTGACTTATACATTTTCCATGCGGTATATCGAATAAAGATTAGATTAACCTGCAGATTAACAAAAGATCGAGTTCCTACTCCTGAAATGAATACTTTTCCCTGTTTTCCAAATTAAACAAACTTTTTTTCTACACTTTCCTCTATTGTTTTTGAAGGAGAAATGCACAAGTCACTTTAATTTTAGAGAAAACACAATTATAGAGAGACCACAATTGAATATTATCAATTTTCTAATAGAAGACAATGGACATCTTATGCAGATCTTGATCTGACAAAACCATTGAGGGTTTTAGACAATTATATGCCTCACGGGCAGCCGTAGTACATTTGAATGTCTGAGCCGGGTCAAACTTTCCGGTCCCAGTTTTTACTGTACCTAGGTCTATGGACAGGACTAGCTGGTGCAACAAGTTTGACGCGGTCTGACTTTATGCTTCATATATGTTAAAGTTACTTTTACGAAGGGGGCAGAGGTGCGTGGCCTCCAAATAGGCAGAGAGTCACTTTAAAAACTTCTTGCTACTGTTAAGTTTTAGTTTTTAAAGTTCTATAATCAAATGTAAAAAAATGTGTGTAGTTAGAGAAACTCATTGCAATCTTCAAACTATACTTATTTATACTTAAACTTACAGATGGTTGTATGTATTTTAAAAAGCGTTTTATCAAAAAACTAAAATTTACGTGTAAACCTATTTAAATTATTCCATGCTGAAGAGAAATTAGGTTTACAAACATTCAAGTTAATTTCTGTCAAAAATGAATTTTCATATAAATTCATTTTTAAAGGAAATTTAATCTAAATTGTGGCTGGATTGCACATTTTTTCAGTTCTTATCATATTTAAAATTTAAGTTAAAATTGGAATGAAAACTTTTATTCAAACTCAAACTTATTTAAATTACAAGTGTCAGCATTGAACTAAAAACCGAAATGAATTTGGAAACTTGCATTTAGATAAAAATCTTCACCTCTACACCAATGGTAAGGATTAACTTTGTAAATAAGGTTTTTTAAAGAAGTTGAAAAATCAGTCTTTATAAGGCTAAATCTTTTTAGAATTAAAAAAAAAGTTGTTTGTTTGAGATTATTTGGCCTTTTTGGTTTTTTACAGAATATATTTTAAACGAAAACAAAACATTTTTTAGAAAATTTAAATGTTATTTATTTTTTTGCTCGAAACTAAATTCAAAACTTCCTTCATATTGCATTGACTCATAAATCATAAAATAACGGATTTTCTAAATTTTACCACAAAAAATATCGAAAAGATGCACTTTCGGAATTATTCTTTTAAAGTTTTTGTTACAGGAATCCACGGAGCCCTACTGAGTAGTGGGGTTGGAGGGAAAACTGGTATAGCCAGTATTTTCCAACATTATTACCCAGAAGGGGGCTGGGGTATACTTGTTCTAGGTAAACACATTAACAAACAAACAAAAATTTAACAACAAACTAATAGTTCGCAAACAAACTATAGCCAAATAACAAACTAAAAGTTAACAAACAATTTAACAGTTAACAAACAAACTAAAATTTAACAAACAAACTAACCAATTAACAAACAAACTGACAATTAATAAACAAACCAACAATATACAAATAAATTAAAATTTAACAAACAAACTAACAAATAGCAAACAAACTGACAATTAGCAAACAAACTAAAAAATAACAAACAAACTAACAATTAGCAAACAAACTAACAATTAACAAACAAAATAATAACTAACAAACAAACTAACAATTAGCCAACAAACTAACGATTAGCAAACAAACTAACAATTAGCAAACAAACTAACAATTAAGAAACAAACTGACAATTAATAAACAAACCAACAATATACAAATAAACTAAAATTTAACAAACAAACTAACAAATAGCAAACAAGCTAACAATTAACAAACAAAATAATAATTAACAAACAAACTAGCAATTAGCAAACAAACTAACAATTAGCAAACGAACTAACAGTTAGCAAACAAACTAACAGTTAGCAAAAAAAAACTAACAATTAACAAACAAACTGACAATTAATAAACAAACCAACAATCCACAAATAAACTAAAATTTAACAAACAAACTAACAAATAGCAAACAAGCTAACAATTAACAAACAAAATAATAATTAACAAACAAACTAGCAATTAGCAAACAAACTAACAATTAGAAAACAATCTAACAAATAACAAACAAACTAACAATTGACAAACAAAATAATAATTAACAAATAAACTAATAATTAGCAAACAAACTAACAATTAGCAAACAAACTAACAGTTAGCCAAAAAACTAACAATTAACAAACAAACTGACAATTAATAAACAAACCAACAATCCACAAATAAACTAAAATTAACAAACAAACTTACAAATAACAAACAAACTAACAATTAGCAAACAAACTAACAATTAACAAACAAACTAACAATTAGCAAACAAAATAACAATTAACAAACAAACTAACAATTAACAAACAAAATAACAATTAACAAACAACAAACAATCAACAAGCATTCTAACAATTAGTAAACAAACTAACAAGCAAACAATTATTATACCAACAAACCATTAGAAACAACCAAACAATTAATAAACAATTGAGCCAACAATTAAGAAACAAACAACAAATTAAAAAACAAACAATTCCTAAGCAAAGAAACAATAAGGAAGAAAAAACAGCTCACAAACAATAAGCAAACAAGCAGAAAAAAAAATCAAACGTAAAAAAATTTGTCAAGCTTAAAAAAGTATATAAAACTAATACTCAAAGAGCACGCAAACAACAAATTTACACAAGACAAGAACAGTAAGATCCACCAAACAAAAAAAAAAACATGAAAATTATGAACAAAAGTTAAAACAAAAACCATGCATACATTGTACTGAAACCAAAAAGAATCTCAAACATTAGAAAATTCAGAGAGCATTAAAACCAAAAAGATGCAAAAAAAACACCAATGTATTTTTTCTAGTTTGTGTCATTTTGGCTCAAATTTTGGCTCATGGGCTTCAGCTCTCATTTGGAGCTATTGAGCCATTTGTGTCCTGGAGATACAAGGTTTCTGTTACAGATACAGGTAGGAAAACTGAATTTTTTAAATACATTTTTTAAATAAAAGTTTACGAATAAATGCCGCAAGTTATTTCAAATATCAAGGACGACCTTAAATTCGTACATCTACTCTCATGTTTCGTGGGACACCCTGTAGTTAAAAAGAATATCTTTATCTGGTGTAATGTATGAAGGCATCTTTAAAATGGTTGTAACTTACAAAAAAGAGAGTTTAAACTTTTGTATTTAAGTTGAATAAAGCAATTTGAGAAGAAATATTAAACTTTATTTAACTTTAAAGGTTTCTAAAGATGGAGACAATTTATTTTAGGAGCTTTCATAGAAACGTGAATTAGTTAATTGAGTTGTTGATTTTTAGCATTATACCTAATTTTAATAGATTTCAAAATTTGTATAAAACAGTATTTTTCTTTTTCATATAACTTAACAACCTATACTGTTGTAAACAATTAAAATATTTAAAACTGCGGTATTAAAAATATACAAATATCAAAGATATCGGGTTCCAAAGATATAGTAATTAGAAAAATAGAGTTGGTGACGATTAATCGGTTCCTCTAAGTCAAAGGTTTTGTAGTTTGTATCCTGATTGTGAATTTAATCTTATATTTTCTATATCCTGTATCCTGTATCCTGTATCCTGTATCCTGATTGTGTACGTGTACCTACCTGTTCCTAAATCCTGTATTTTGAATTTCAATCAATATTCTGAACAGATCCGAAGAATTTGCCAATTTAATTGAAAACTGCACTCAAACTGCAATCCCCCTACTCCCCCCCTTTACTACAGTATGATGTACCCCCCCCCCTTCGCGGTCCTAAAACACGCTATTTCACGAACCGTAATTGAGGGTCGGCAAGTCCGCGAAATTTAATGCTCTTACGATTTTTTTGCGATTCAGTTCTAGATAGAACCCACTTATTTCCAAACTGAAAAGGTAGTAGACTACTTTTGAAACCGAAGGTATATTATTCCCCCCCCAGGGGGGGGGGGTATTTTAAGGGGTCATGCGGGGCCGGGGGACTATTTTTATCGCAATACTCCTCTTAAAATGCATTTGTCTTGTGTTTCATGGTGAGAATGGAAAAAATGAATATATTCTGAAAATCTTTTCATTTACAAACATTGTATGAATTGATTTACAATGATTTCAATTTATAATTAATTTTTCCGTTGATTTAATTATCCTTGAATGGATCCTGTAATCCCGCAATATGTTTAGATGTCGTCTTTGTTACAGCGAGTATTTCAGAAGAAAACATATAAGCAAAAGCACAAGAAAGCACAGGGGTTTTGGGATAATCTTATTTTAAAATTAGATGCTACACTGCAAACTAACCAGGAAGCGAAGGTCAAATTCAATTGACATTGCTTTTACGACTTTGTGACTCCGTAGCTCCTCTGGTTCGGATTTTAAGCGCAAGTATAAGAAAAGCAAATTTATTTGATTTCATAAAATGAATTCAAAACATTTTTGTTCTTCTCAATAACTCTTTAAAAAGATGAGTTATGATGAAAAACATATAAGATTTGAATCGCAAGTGCATTTTACTTTAGTTTGACGTGGCTAACAGTCATACAGAAAAGATTTAGGATCGAGCTCCAGCAGCACCCCAAAACCTTGATTTAGTCAGAGTAGAGTGTTGAAAAATCCTATTTTAGTTTTCAATGAAAAAGTTGGTTTTCGGGCGAAATTTTTAACTAAAACTTAACATTTAAAACAACTTAGAGATTTCTTTTAAAAAAATTCTCCAGGGGCCAAGCCTCATTTGACATAAATAAGAGGTTTAGGGAATAAACTCACATTAATTTTTTGCTATGAAATTATTTGAAATTTATCAAAATAAATCAAATAAAACTTTTTTCGTCGTAATTAAATAAAAGAAAAAATTACTATATATCCCCAAATCTTTATTCCAACGCTGGGTTTGATCTAGTTTTTTCTTATCACAGATAATTTTATTCATAAAACACTATACTAATGAAACTCCACAGCGGGGAGCAAAATCTATTCAAATTATTACTTTTCTTACACTTTGCCGACAAAAACCAAACATGGGGGGAACATTCTCATATAAAATACTAAATTCACGAATGACGTCGCACAAACTTGAATTTGAAATCAGAAAAAACTTTCTAAAAGAATTTTAATCTATCAATAGGATTTTACATTAGCAAAAAATAATAAACTTTGAAAATCTTCAAATTCACCAAAGCCCNCCCCCTCCATTTACCGTTCATAAATGCTAAGAAAATATGACTAGTGATTTTAGCGTTTGTTTTATTCAAGTCGAGTGTTGAATTATATTGTTCAAATCATTGAACCAACCATCTAGCAAACACTTTTTATTCTTCTTTTAGAATATAAATTCAGATGACCCTCCATTTCAAAAAGAGAAACATGGATGATTCACAACAGTACCCTTTATATCTGTATCTCACCCTTGTATGCCGAGTCAGTCAATAGTATCGTCAATAGTATGGAAACTATCATCGTTTTTCTGCCTTAAACAATGTTTAATTTCCCAGAAATCGCAAAACAATTTATGTAGAAATTACATGCCACTCTATAAATGGAGGGTCACTTGAAATTACATTTACAGAAAATGTGAAGCACCCCCTCCCTAGTTCCATACTCTTTTTTAGAAAAAAAAAACAAATCAAATCCAAGAATTTAAGATTTTAATTAAAAGCCATGTTAAAATGACACTGAAATTGCATTGAAAACAGAAATTGAAATTGACAAAAATGAAAAACCTGAAGATACAGGACATTTGATACAGTGTCTTAACATTTAAAATCAGGGATAGAGAAAGTTTATTTTATTAAATAATTTATAATGGATTTATCAGACAAGCATCAATATGCAAGAGAATTAAACTTTTGGTTGGACTAGCGCCATATTGACTGAAGTATAAACAGAGTTCCAAAGATTGCAATTCTCACGCAAAATTCTATGTTATTTTTCCAAAGCGTTGCGACGCTTGAAAGTCAATCCAGTCTTGAAAATTGATGCAACCTTTTATAGCAGTCCACATCTATGTGGACTCGGTAACAACAGTGTAAATTCTTTTGATTTTATTTCCGGCGTGGTATACAGGACATTCTTTAAGAGATAATCTAAATTGAATTATAATCCTTTTACCGTCCCTAACCATTATTGGAGCATTCAAAGGATTGTCAAATTAGTTCTAAATAAGTCTTCAATTTTAACAATACACGCACCTCTAACTATATGGTGAAAGTAAATTCAACCTAATGTCTGACCGCGTCAACCTTGTTGCACCGACTAGTCCTATTGAGTGTCTGCTATATTTACCCAATGTCCGGGCGATACAGTACAAACTGGGACCGAAAAGGTTGACCCGGCTCGGAAATTCAAATGTACTACGGCTGCCTGTGAATAAATCTTACATTTGCTTAATCTAATTCACATGAATCGAGTTTTGGCCGAAAACTTTGATTTCGAAATCCCTTTAGCTGTGAAGCCGATGTCGTAAACTTTTGATATTTTAAACTGTGAATTCTGTTTGGTCAAATAATTTAATTTTGTTCACACCATCAGGTTGAACAAATAAAAGCATAAGAATATTTGAATTTATGGCAAAGACTCAATTCTTTACCTATTAAGTTGAGTTGTAGAAAATTATGAACTTATGATCAAATATGGCTAAAGGAGTTTTATTCCATAAATGATAAAAAAAAATTGTAAATCTTTTATTTTCTATGTTTTGTTCATAATGAATAGAGACTTCAAGTGCGCTTAACTTAAAGGGACTATGTACAAAATTTCAGTTTGATCCTTTATTTTCAGAGGTGTAAACTCTCTATTCACAACGGTTCCCTTTAAACTAACTACTGAAAAAATTGACGAGGATATCTAATTTTCATTTTGAAAATTGATAATATTTAATTGTGGTTTCTCAACAAAAGTAACTTACGGAGTTTTGCAGCAGAACATGAATAAACTGGGCGGAATACGTTTCTAGAATTAAAACAATAATGTTTGCTCAGAGAAAGGTNCTTGATATTACGTATACGGTCTCTTTAACAAGGTGAAAACATGATTAAGAGCGGTATAAAAGGTTTACCAGAGATTTAAACGACTTATGAGATAGAAATCTTGCATCAAACTGATGAAAAGTATAAATAGTTTAGTAACGGCTAAATCTAAAAAGAATTGTAAAACCTATTAGAGCATTAAAGTTATAGTTAAAGGGACTGACTGACCCTCCAATCTCCACGCAAAGATGACAATGCCCGATTCACATCGATACTCTTGAATCTTTTATCTCATCAATAATGTTAAAGAAATGTTTTTCTACTTTTAAACGTGTCTAATTCTAATAATCTCTTTATGTTTTCCTGCAGTGGAAATGCGCAAATCACTGATGTATAGGACCCAAATTTGAAAATAATCAGTTTTCAAAATAAAAACATTGATATCTAATTCATTTTTGGATCACACATAACTTTTAAAATTACCGTTGTGAATCGGGCATTGACACCTTTCATCATATAGAGGGTTTCTAGAAATTATACTTTCATTCCCTTTAAGAAGATAAAATGTATTTACAGATTTGGCATCGTATGTATAGATGCCTAAAATTAAATATATATATATTATATAAAGCTTATAGTAATACAAGTAATGTCACCTAGATTTGATCTTCTCTTTCTGTACAGTTTCTAGTGTTTGATTAACTTGTAAAAAATCTATAAAATATAAATAAAATATTATTTTCATTCATGATTGGATTTAATAAATCTTCAGTTTTGTAATGCTTCATTCATAAAAGGCGAGGGGTTGCATGCCATTGTTAATTTAACAAACAGAATTGTTTAGTTCAAGTTTGTTTTAACACTTTAAATAATTACAGCTCAGAAAGTTTTCTTTGTTATAAATAAATGAGATATAAAAAGCATTTAAACAAATAATTCAACTAAAACTTATTTTCTTGGCGTGTGTTTTAGTCAGAATAGGAGTTAAACTTATAAGATTTATATTTACATTTACATGATAAAGTATACTTTAAAAAGTCTAATGAACACATGATGCACACGTTCATTTCACAATAAGGGAATACTTTGTTTTGGCAAACTGTTTGTCTGATACATATAGTCCTGTATTTGTATTGTACCCTTCCTAATCCAACTACGTCTGCTCCTCCCTGTTTTTATCCAAATTCACCACCTCTCCCATTAAACCAAAAATAATAACTAATTTCGGCTAAAATTGCACGAAACTTGCAACAGCAATTTTTTTTTTAATGCCGTAAATCTAATTTAATAAACTATTTACGATTTTTTTATGGAACATTTGGAGTCTTGGCAAAGCGTTATCACTGTTAATACTACAAACAAAATTTCTGAACGGCTAATTGCAAAGAACAACCGTTAACGGCAGAATATCTTCCGTTAAAGCCTGTAATAAAATAATTCAGATTGTCAACTTACGGTAACTTTTTAACGGAAAATACTGTAAATGAAACTTAAACTAACGGCAATCTGAAATTTTTCATTTTTAAACGGGTGGAACTAATCTTTAACAAAACAGCTGGAATAAGTTGGAATGTGCCCAGCCCTGGACTTTAAAGTGTCAAAAGGGGGGGTCCTCTTTCTTGAAAAGATGCTCCCTTTCAAGTTTAAGCAATGTAATGCCTTCAACAAGAAAATATGAGAAATCCCGCGTATCAAACACATAAAAAACCTGGAAATAAAATGAAGAAATGTCATGTTCTTTGTTGATACTTGTTATTATTCAACCCACCCTCTCTCATATCCGGATATTTTTAGAAAATACAGACATACACACAGATAGATATACGGATAGACAGATAGATAGATAAACAGATATACAGATATACGGATAGACAGATAGACAGATAGACAGATAGACAGATAGACAGATAGACAGATAGAAAGATAGACAGATAGACAGATAGACAGATAGACAGATAGACAGATAGACAGATAGACAGATAGACAGGTAGGCAGGTAGGCAGATAGGCAGATAGACATATAAACATATAGACAGATAAACAGATAGATTGACAGAGAGACAGATAGAAGGATAGACGGTTAGACGGATAGACAGATAGACAGATAGAAAGATAGACGGAAAGACAGAGATAGATAGATAGAGAAACAGATAGACAGATAGACAGATAGACAGATAGACAGATAGACAGATAGACAGCTAGACAGATAGACAGATAGGCAGATAGACACATAAACGCATAGGCAGATAGACATATAGACAGAGAGATAGATAGACAGATAGAGAGATAGAAAGATAGACAGGTAGACAGATAGACAGATAGACAGATAGACAGATAGACAGATAGACAGATAGACAGATAGACAGATAGACAGATAGATACAGATATACAGATAGACAGATAGACAGATAGACAGATAGACAGATAGGCAGATAGGCAGATAGGCATATAAACATATAGACAGATAGACAGAGAGACAAATACGCAAATAGACAGATAGACAGATAGACAGATAGACAAATAGACAGATAAACAGATACCCAGATACCCAGATAGTCAGACAAACAGATAGACAGATAGACAGATAGACAGATAGACAGATAGACAGATAGACAGATAGAAAGGGTATTTTCTAAAGTGGCAACTTCTTAAATGTGCAATTTCCCAAGCGGCAACTTCCCAAAGGTTATGTTAGCCATGGGGACCGAGCGCTGCGTCTAGGATGGGCTATGGGGCCGAGCGCCGCGGTAAGAACAGACTGGGCTCGAGCGCTGCGGTATTGTTCAACCCACCCTCTCTCATATCCGGATATTTTTAGAAAATACAGACATACACACAGATAGATATACGGATAGACAGATAGATAGATAAACAGATATACAGATATACAGATAGACAGATAGTCAGATAGACAGATATAAAGATTTCAGATATACAGATACACAGATATACAGATATACAGATAGACAGATAGACAGATAGACAGATAGACAGATAGGCAGATAGGCAGATAGGCATATAAACATATAGACAGATAGACAGAGAGACAAATACGCAAATAGACAGATAGACAGATAGACAGATAGACAAATAGACAGATAAACAGATACCCAGATACCCAGATAGTCAGACAAACAGATAGACAGATAGACAGATAGACAGATAGACAGATAGACAGATAGACAGATAGACATATAATCAAATAGACAATGAACTTAAATAAATAAATAAACTAAAAGTAGACACATATGCTTGCACAGACCCATAGAAAAAGGATGTTAGGTACTTTCCCAAAGGATTTTTCCCAAGTGCAAACTTCTAAATATGCTTTTCCCCAAGCGGCAACTTCCCAAAGATTATGTTAGGCCCTTTGAGGCACCGCAGGCTGCAATGGGGGCCGAGCGCTGCGACTAGGATGGGCTAGGGGGCCGAGCGCCGCGGCTAGAACAGACTGGGCTCGAGTGCTGCGGTTAGAACAGGGTAGGGCCGAGCGCCGCGCTAGAACAGGCTGGGGGCCGAGCTCTGCGGCTAGGACAGATTTGGGAAGTTTCTGCTTGGAATATTGCACTTTTCATTCACAACTAAGCTTTCGGTGTGTTCTGCAATAATTTGTAGTACACTGAAAAAGTGGGTTTTAGTTGAGAGTGTTTTGGGAAGTTGCCACTTGGGAAAATATCCTTGGAAAGTTGCAACTTGGGAAAATCTTTTGGGAAAGTACCTAACCACATCTAGACAAATAGACAAATAGATAGATAGATAGAAATGTAAAAAAACTAAAAAGTCTGACATGAGGAAATAGGATAGTTCTGAAATATGAGAATGTGAGTAAAACATTAGTTTAAAATTATAGTTTATGAAGTGTATCGTATCATTGACAGATTTCAGAACGGTAGATTTAATATTTCAAACTTTAAAACGATTTATCTTTAATCCTTCACTTAATTAGATTTTTACCTACAATCTATCTAACTTTTGATCTACCTTTGCCTTCTTCTACCTATCTACCTATCTATCTACCTATCTACCTATCTACCTACCTATCTAACTATCTACCTATCTACCTATCTACCTACCTACCTATCTACCTACCTATCTACCTATCTACCTATCTACCTATCTACCTATCTACCTATCTACCTATTTACCTTTCTACCTATCTACCTATCTACCTATCTACCTACCTACCTATCTACCTATCTAGCTATCTACCTATCTACCTACAAATAAATCTTTTATCTACATATCTACCTACAAATATATTGTTTATCTACCTATCTACCTACAAATAAATTGTTTTTCTACCAATACCCTACAAATATATTGTATATATACATATCTACCTACAAATATATTGTTTATCTACCAATCTACCTACAAATATATTGTTTATCTACCAATCTACCTACAAATATATTGTTTATCTACCAATCTACCTACAAATATATTGTTTATCTACCAATCTACCTACAAATATATTGTTTATCTACCAATCTACCTACAAATATATTGTTTATCTACCAATCTACCTACAAATATATTGTTTATCTACCAATCTACCTACAAATATATTGTTTATCTACCAATCTACCTACAAATAAAAAGTTTTCTACCAATACTTTACAAATATATTGTATATATACATATCTACCTACAAATATATTGCAGTATATTTACCTATTTACCTACAAATATATTGTATATATACATATCTACCTACTAATATATTGCAGTATATATTCCTATCTACCTACAAATAAATTGTTTTTCTACCAATACCCTACAAATATATTGTATATATACATATCTACCTACAAATAAATTGTTTTTCTACAAATACCCTACAAATATATTGTTTATCTACCTATCTACCTACAAAATATTGCAGTATATCTACCTATTAACCTACAAATGTATCTACCTATCTATGTACATGTAGATTCCATATAAAGGAATTGAGTCTTTGCCACAAAACTAAATTTCCTAATCCCAATCTGATAGTGTAAACCATTGTTATTTCAAACTCAGACTATTTCATCCGAAAGAAATCTAAGTTTGAAATATTGGGTTGCAAAGAAATAGTGATTAGAAAATCAGTGTTTGTGGCACAGACTCAATTCCTTTGCTTTTAAATACGTTCCAATATACCTAGCTGGACCTAACAACCTTAGTTGCCTACTGTTCTGTCTATTCATTGTTTAAACTTATCTAATTAACAGATTATTATTGATGATTCACATATATTCAGCACTTATAAAAAGCACCATCAATTTTAAAGACAGAGTCGACTATGAACACCTTCGGGTTTGATTTTACCGCTCTAACTGACTCATGATTTTCTGTAGCGCTTTAAATGTACATTTTAGCACTTTTAAGCACTTGTTTTTAGCTTTGGTTTTCAAGAAGGAATTGTCAAAATTCTCATCAATTTTTGCTTAAGACCTCTAAATCACAGTGGATTGTCAACCATACCATTTTACAGGCATACTCAATGTGATGTAAAGGTTTGCAAGCTCTCAAGCAAAAATTGATGAGAATTTTGCCAATTACTTGTTAAAAACTTCAAGCTAACAACAATTGCTTTATAGTGCTAAAATGTATATGTAAAGAGCTACAGAAAAGCATAAGTGAGATAGAGCGATAAAATCATAGCTCAAGGCGTTAGGACACTTTAAAGTCGACCCTGTCTTAAAAATTAATGAGACTTCTTATAAGCAGACTGAATATACTTTGGAAAATATTTGTTTGAGCTGGGAACTTTTGTGTAAAGTATTGATAATCTTTAACGATTGATATCAATAACCAATGAGGATACTTCTAATTTGAGGATAAATGCGTAATCCCTCAACTTTAGTTATCCCTGACCCCTGCAGGGTATGACCATCACCACGGGTTATCGTCAAGGAAATGAATTAATCTGACTGCATAAGATGGAAATATAAAGTCCGTAAATGAACGGATGTGCACGAAAATGAACGAAAAGTTCTGTGAACGAACAGAAAATCACGTTAAGGTTTTAGTTCTGTAAACGAACGAAAAATACTGTTAATCGAAGTAGAACTAAAAATACGAACAATGTAGATAATTTTGGCCAAATAAATCTTCGTTAAAGGGACTGTGAGCGTTCTTTCAAGTGCCCTCCATGAAAATATGGTAACTTGAAATAACGCTCACAGAATTTCTTTGATTTATTTTAGTCAACCTTTGATGAAGGTATAGGATAGAGAAGAGGTCCGTAAAAAAATCGTTAAACGAAATGCAAAAAGTACTTTAAGTTCCCAGCACTAGACCGGGGGGAGGGGGGGGGGGGGTTGATTCAATGTAGAACAAAGTATATGACTATAAAATTGATGAATAGATGAATAAAAAATGGCCCCCTGGATCGAGAATACTAATTGCTGAATTATAGAACTTAATCCAAGGGTATACAGAGCCATTTTTCATTTTGGGGTTCCAGAATATACGGGGGGTTCAAGAATACAGGGGGTTCAAATATACATGTGTTCCAGAATACAGGATGTTCCAGAAAAAAGGTTTGCAGAATGAACGAATCCATAATACAGGGGGTTCCAGAATACAGGTCTTCCAGAATACAGGGGTTCCAGAATACAGGGCTTACAGAATACAGGGATCCAGAAAACAGTGGTTCAAGAATACAGAAGGTTCAGAATACAGGGGTTCCAGAATACAGGGTTTCCAGAATACAGGGTTTCCAGAACTCACGTTTTCCACAATACAGATGGTCCAGAATACATGGGTTCCAGAATACAGGTGTTCCAGAATACAGAAGGTCCAGAATACAGGGGTTCCAGAATACAGTGGGTTCCAAAATGCACGGGGTTTTAGAATACAGGGGGTTCCAGAATATAGTGGGTTCCAGCATCGGTTGTTCCAGAATACAGGTGTTCCAGAATACAGGTGTTCCAGAATACAGGTGATCCAGAAGTACTCAAAGCATTAATTTCTGCATTCAAATAGTTTGCAGTGATCCTAGTTGATTAGAATAATGGAAATGTTTTATTTGGTTTCATCCTCAAAATTTCTGAGTAGGCACCCTGTAGGTAAATGGTTTGAATGGAGAAATGTTTGATTTATGAACATAATCAAATGAATAAGGTTTATAATTTAGTCAATTATCTGTTTGCATATCCGAGAATGTGATAGTACTTTAGCACGTGAATAGCTCGTAATCAAAATCCCCGTGGAAACTTCTATCAAGATTGTTGATAATTTTTCTACTTTTATAATCATTTCGATATTTAGGAGCAAATTAAAACTATTGATTATGTTCTATCAATATTCTTAATTCGAATAGGTTTACGCTAATATCAGGTTTCAACGATAAATTCGTCAAGAATTTATATATAAATATGAGATAGGATAGAAATTGAAATTTTAAATATTTAAATTTATATTTACGTACTTAAGTTCTTTCTTAAAGTACCAATTTTATCTTAAAATATACATTTCATGGAAACATCTTTTTAAAATCCTATTTTTAAATTCCAAATGTTCACACATTTTTATTATTTTTTTGCTTTAACCCTAATACAGTTTATTACCAGAGTTGAATTAAGGATTATGTAAATATTTAAATGTTTAGTTTATGTTTTACAACATATGTTTACTATAAAATAGGGAAACGAAAAAACTGAAGTTTAAAAAATTCATTTTCATTTTAATTTTTAGAAAAACAGGACAAAACAAGATATTTTTAGAAAGTTTTATCTTTTCAAACAAATGTTTTTATCTCTAAAATTGTTGTAATTCTTTATAATCATATTTCATATTTAAAACATTTAAGCGGCAGCAGAAATATTTGAAATTGATCACATTTACGGACGAATTTGTCAAATTTGATTATAGTTTTAAAAATAAAGTCGCTATCTACATATTATTGATTGAAAAATCATATTATTTTTAGCATATATAGCCACGCACCTCTGACCATTTAGTAAAAGTAAATTCAACCTAAAGTCTGACCGCGTCAACCTTGTTGCAACGGCTAGTCCTATTGAGTATCTGCATTAGTTACCCAATGTCCAGGCGATACAGTACAAACTGGGACCAGAAAGGTTGACACGGCTCGGAAATTCAAATGTACTACGGATGCCCGTGTAGCTATAGATACAACTTCACAGGACAAGAAAAAGAATGCATAAATTATAAAATACGAAAAACATTTTGAATTAAAAAAATACAAATTTTACTAATTTTTCTGTCGGATTTCCAACTTATTAAAAAAAACTAAATTAATTTGTTATCAAACAAAATTGGTTCAACCGTTTTATGTTTATAGAAAACACATACAAATATAAATATATGCATATATATATCATACTTTGCATCCATTTATATTTATAAATATTATCAATTAATATTCTACCGTACCTGAAACTTAAGTCACAAAAAGTAGATTTAGATAGATAGACAGAGAGATAGTGACAAGCAAGTTCAAATATAGACACAGATTGATAGACAGATAGATAGGCATAATATAGGGTGAGTAAAAATAAAGTGACAATTGTCATTTTGGTCTTATTTTTTTACTCTGTGAGACTTGAAGATTCATTTACATTGCGTAATAATAGATACATTTCTTGCATTTTTTAATTTTTAATATCAAAAATATTTTATAAAAACAATTTATTTTTCAGTTAATAATATGAATAACACATTTAAAGATATGGTCTTCATTCTTTTTCCAAATGCTACTAACTCCTTACTGAAACAATTGGAGAAAGCAATAGCACATTTAGTTTATGGAATTTTCTCCATTCTTTTTATCTTTTTAATCTTGATGAAAATTTGGGATTTACTTTGGGATAACTTTTGATTTTGACAGGAAAATCTCCAAAATTATTAAACTAAATATGCCAAAAATATTAATTTAACAAAAAAAAAGAATAAGTTTAGGTAATAGGTTACGCTTAAAACTTTATTTAACTAACCCTGTAGGTATTCGGTAAATTTGATAGATAGATAGAAATCCAAATATATACACACGACTATTTATGGGTGTTGATGTAGGGGGGGACAGGGGGGGATACAGAGACGAAGGGATGAGGGTGGGGGACGCAAAAACTTCAAGTTTTTGTTGTGCGCCATGTGACCAAATTAGATCACTTTTTTACATATATGTAACTTTTTGCTTTATAAAATAGGCGCTTTTGCACTCATTATTTGTTTTGACAAAATTAATAAGAAAACAGAAACTAACCCGAAAAATATTATTTATTAACTTATCGAAGAAAAATAGCAAAAAGTTATTTTTTCAAAAAGAAATTTAAAATTTTTAGAGAAAGCATTTAATCAACGGTCTGAAGCAGGGCAGGGTTGACTATTATTAAGAGTGTTTTTTATGATCTTGGGGAAAAAAATAAAAATTTGTATTCAAAAGGCAGGTTTTTTAATCTTTTTATAACTTTCTCCCAAATATTAATTAATCTTCCATTAGAAATTATTAATTTCCCTGATCTATCGAATAAAACCATAAAAACAAAAATTTCCCTTCACGCCAAACTTCTAACTTCTGGTGAAAATAAATGATTTTCGAGAAAATACACACCCCTGGTCTGTAATAATGAAATCAAGGGTTTATTGAAATTAATTGACAGTCCCTATAATGTAAACAAAATTCAAAGACTCATCACCACTGCAAAAGTAACCAAGGTTTAAAAAAACGAAAATATCCCTTCTTAATTTTTTGTTCCCCTCCATCCTCTCATCTTCCTCTCCCCCTCCCCCTCAATATCTTAAACCCTTCCCCCTCCCCCACTTCCACTTTATTTGTGAAATACATGAATTTGCCAATACAGAGTTTTATTCTTTTACTTGTCTTTTATACAAGCCATTAACATGTCACCTCTTGGCTTTAATTATGTTTATCACGTGTTCAAGCGAGATGCATACTTGCTTTAATACAACTAAAGGTGGGCATTGAAAGAAATGGATATCGAAATTTTTTATATAAAGCAAAACAAATGTCTCTTTTTTCAAATGTCCTGTCACAACTGTACATGCATGAATACTAAATATAGATTTTTCGCCTTTACTCTTTGAAACTTTGTATTGGCTGTATGTGTTTTAATAAAAAAAAGTATGAAAATACAATTCCATATATTTGTTTTAAGATTTTAAAATTATAGAGATTCAAATTAAGCAACCGAACGGATTTCGCCCTGCAGTTAGTCCGACTCCAGGGTAACTGCATTTAAAGGGACAGACCGGCAATGTCAGGTCGTTGAACTGAGTATGCAGTGTTGTGGAAAGTTTCTTTAGGATTCATTTGAGACATATAACACTTTTTAAAGATCTGTAAATCCTGAGTTTGCTCTCAAACTCAGGATTTACAGATTTTCAATGTGTTATATGTCTCAAATGAATCCTATGAAGCTTTCCACAACACTGCATACTCAGTTCAACTACCTGACATTGCCGGTCTGTCCCTTTAAATGCTGCAGAAACAAGAAAGAAAATTGTTAGAATAAACACTTTTAAGGATGATCATATCTTCCCCATTGCATTATAAATCAGATATATCCCTCAACAGATGTTAGGTCACTTGTAATTACTTCTACAGTCTCTTTACGTAAGATTAGAAAAATCATAATTTTCTTATCTTCATAAACCTCTTTTACGACCTCATAGTAAAAGTTAATATCAAAATTAAATATATTTAATAATCATATTTTTCCATAAATTATAATTATTTCTTTATCTTATTACAGTTAGACGGTTAAGTTTTGTAAGAGAGTATAATGAAGCATCAAGTCAGAGTATTGGATTAATACAGAGGTACCCACAAGACTGTAAAGACGACTTAAAACTCTTCAAATATGACAATCCTAAGTTGAGTCGTCTCTGAAGTCTCATCCTTTGTAGGTAGTCCTGTATGACTGGCACATAGCGAACAAATGTAAACAGAACTTTCAGATTTTTTTTTAATTTTATAAAAAAACAATTATTTAAAAAAAAAAATTATACAATTTAAAAAACCCTAATTTTGAATTTGTATCAAGACAATTCCGTTAGAACTGATAATTCTGTAAACCTTTACACTCTATGTACGGTGGTTATAAAATGACAGGGCATGCAAATTGGTATGTATTACATTCTGGCAGTATGCTTTAGGTAACAAAACTCAAGGAGTTGAATTTGGTTGGAGGGGTAGGTAGATGCACATCAGATAAAAGGGGGTTAGGGGTGGGAAGGAAAAAGATACAAAAGGGGGATAACCCTTGCAAATTAAACCAGACAATGTATATCTAATTTGAATTTGTTCTTAAACAGTTTTTTGAAAGATGCCCATGCAAAAAATATAATGTTTGAAAATACCTTAATTTTAACTGGACTGTTTTAAAAATAGAATAATTGACATGGAGTAAAGAGAAGAGTAGGTCTGATCACAAAGTACTCAAAACAATCAATTTCGCGGATTTCTTGACTCAATTATTCCCAGATTTTCTCAGTTTATCTGATGTTAACTTGAAAGTTCTCCTCTACACAATGAATATATTCCCCAGGGACCAGGGCAGAGTGAGCGGTCTGGTAGTTCACAAGCTTACACGAGTAGGGGGCACTCCAGTCCTTAATCAATCAATCAATTAATCAATCAATCCATCCAGAAGTTCCCTTATCAATCAATGTTTATACATGTTTACCAATTGATCAATCAAAAATTAATAATTTCAGCAATCAATTGATCAATAAGTTCATCCAATTAATCGATAAACAAGTTTACTGATCGCTCAATCGATTCAATAAGAATACAATTTTATTCATCCATCAGTCAATCAATTACAAATTTTGTTAAAATTAATCATTTCATCAATCAATCAATTTATTAACCCATTAATCAATTAACAAATCACTTCATATCATGTCATCACTGAGATACTAAATTACTAATTCAATTCCACATCTGGAGTAATTGGTAAAGTTAGAAATAGGAAATTAAATGTTTCCAAAAGGAATAAATTAATGTTTCAAATCGCTCAGAATTTAAGCAAAAATCAATTTTTAACTTATTCAAAACTATTATAACGAATAAAAAATCAATCATTTATTTAATGAATTAACAAATCAATGAATCAATTAATTAATAAATTGTAGAACAAAGTATATGACTATAAAATTGATGAATAGATGAATAAAAAATGGCCCCCTGGATCGAGAATACTAATTGCTGAATTATAGAACTTAATCCAAGGGTATACAGAGCCATTTTTCATTTTGGGGTTCCAGAATATACGGGGGGTTCAAGAATACAGGGGGTTCAAATATACATGTGTTCCAGAATACAGGATGTTCCAGAAAAAAGGTTTGCAGAATGAACGAATCCATAATACAGGGGGTTCCAGAATACAGGTCTTCCAGAATACAGGGGTTCCAGAATACAGGGCTTACAGAATACAGGGATCCAGAAAACAGTGGTTCAAGAATACAGAAGGTTCAGAATACAGGGGTTCCAGAATACAGGGTTTCCAGAATACAGGGTTTCCAGAACTCACGTTTTCCACAATACAGATGGTCCAGAATACATGGGTTCCAGAATACAGGTGTTCCAGAATACAGAAGGTCCAGAATACAGGGGTTCCAGAATACAGTGGGTTCCAAAATGCACGGGGTTTTAGAATACAGGGGGTTCCAGAATATAGTGGGTTCCAGCATCGGTTGTTCCAGAATACAGGTGTTCCAGAATACAGGTGATATATAGGTAAGGCTCCTGCCCCCCCCCAGATATCCTACCTTGTCCCAGTATATAGGTAAGGCCCCTGCTCCCCCGGATGAAAATTGTTTCTGTTTCGCGCAGCCGAGTGTCTCATTTTCAAAATCTACATACAAATACCAGGCAAACTGCTTGTAATAGGCAATCCTAAAAAATAATTAAAGAATTAAACATGTTTAAATAACAATTTAAAGGTACTTTGGGCTAATTTTCAGTAAACCTATATTTAAATAACATTAGAAGCCGTCCGATTCACAAAGTTATCCATACAAGATTTGTCTGATAAAGATAAAAAAATTAATGAGGTTTTCTTTCATAAAAAAATTGGTGCAATACGGTTGAAAATAACAGTTGAAAATAACATTTGAATATAAATCTTTGCTTTGGTTTTAAGAACCCCCCCCCCACTTTCCACCTTTCAGAAGGGGCTGGTTTGGTTTTGATTATGCATTTTGACACCATTAAAACTTTATGTCTCTTATTATATTTTATCTCGATATTAAGATTAGGTTTTAAAACCCAGATGAGACCAATCTTAGCTAGATAAATGCATAATAAATGCATTTTATTCAAAGCTTAAGACGCACAATGCATTGTTAACTGCCTAAAAAACGACTATTGAAAAAGTATCAACGAAGTTTCTATGCATTAAAAAAATGTTGGTAGTTTTTTTCAGTTTCTTAATTAATCTACTAAAATCAAGCATTCATTAGCAAATATGGTTTAAAGAATTTTACAGAAATAAAATCAGATTTGCGCTATTTGAGAGAGTTTTATAGAAAAATATAGATTGTGTGTACAAAAAAAGACTATTGCTTTGTCTAAAAGAAATATTATTTATTGTAAACTTTAAGGCGGGAAAATTAAAAAAATTAAAAGTAAAAGTATTAAGCTAAAACAAATGTTGAATCGATGAAGAGATAAATTTAATATGAATTTTTCATTGCAGGATTTATTTAAGAAATTAAAGGAGTGAAGTCAAAATCTGACAATATTTATCCGGAAATAACCTTGACTATTGTATCTGGCAGAAATTATAAATTATAAAAAAAATATAATTAATCAAAGTTAACTATATCAGCTTGCAAAGATACAACGATCAGAAAAATAAAATGATAGTGCTTGTAAAGTTTTATTAACAATTGTTGTGATTTATTGATTGAAGAAAAGGAATGTAGAATGTGTTAGATTAGAAAAGTAAAAGCTACAGAGTGCAGGTGCTGTTCTTGATATAATTTGGTTCCAAGTAGGGAGAGGGGGGGGGGGAGGCAATCGGATTATGCAAGGCTAAAAAGCCAATTAGAGAAAAAAAGTTATAAAAAAATGTTGTAAAAAATAAACTTTCACCTGTTTAAAGCTTGGTTTGATTCCTTTCCATCCTTTGTATTGCACTCCAGACCACCGTTAATAATATTAATCGTAGCTCCGAACCCGGGCTCTATTCCATTCTGCCGGTCCACGCTAAAATCAAACAATTTCATTTAATCTATTGATTTGAATAAACTTTTAATGAATACTTGATCATTACGAGTATTCATAAATATATTTTTATTTATTAAAATATTTCAACCATTAGTTCGTGCTTACTCTATTCAATTATACAGTTAAGCTATAATTTTATTCAATTCAGTTTTCAATTAACAGTAAGACCCAAAAACATGTGAAATATGAAGACGAAGAATGTTTTATGAGATATTTTTAAAGCAAATTTAAATCTTACGAATACGTAAAATCATCAGATAAAAAGTAAATGTGTCCTATGACTTACTAAACTTCAAACTTTGACTGTTTACCCCTTAATAGGTTTTCGCGAACACTCCCTTTAAGATGATTAATTTTGATGACGGTGTCATAATTCAATAATTAACTTTTTCTCCGATATTTTATATTGGCAAAGGAATAATAATTATGTAGAAAAATCAATCATCTGAGGCGCTAATTAATAAAGAAAGTTATTTTTGCAATAGTTTTGATTTATGAATGTATAGACATTTGCATAGATAGATTGAAAGATAGACAGATATATTATATAGATAGATAGATAGATAGAATGATGGATGATCAAGCCCTAATGTGGTTAATGTATTGAAAGAAGCGTGTACGGGACCCGCCTAACAAGGGGTGTTGCTAGGCATTAAGGAAAAGGATGGGTAAAAACTTTTGGATAATTAAAAAAACAGAAACTGAACTGTAGTTAATGAAATGAATTTTTTACAGTTTGTTTTTTAAAATAGTTTGCTGCCCCTTTTTTCCTGATCAATAGATTATGAGTGTTATGATGCTACCATATTCTAATCAATCATGTCTCATGTTGGAGGAGGGGGGGGGGGGGGGGGG